>NW_005055449.1:6087-10319 GCF_000277835.1 Geospiza fortis
CACCTGTTGCATTCCACAGCAGCAGATAATCATTGTTTACATTTTGTTCCTGAGGCCTCTCAGCTTCTCAGGAGAAAAAATCCTAAGGAAAGGATTTTTCAGAAAATATCATGGCTGCAAAGAACCACAGCTCACCTTGTGGAGTGTACATTCTCTCCCTATCTGGGGAATGTCTGTGTTTGGTTCCAGAACCTCTGATCTGTACTGCCAAGATTTGGAGAAGGTATTCCATAATGTCTTCTTTGAGTTTCTTGTGATTCTCTTCTATCTTATCTTCTAATTTTTGCAGATGTGTTTCCACAGCTGCAATTCTTGCATGTGTTGGACCATGCATGGTATCTGCATATGCTCAGAGCTTCTTTGCCATATCAAGCATGGTCTCATTTCTTTCATCCCACTTCATCATTGCTAAAGCAGAAGCGTATTCTTGTGGCCCAAGTAGTACAATTTTCACCACATTATGGGTGTACATGCTACCAAGTCTGGATTCTTAGGCATTGCTGGGTCTTCTGAGAAAACAATCTCTGCCACCACCATTTCTCTCAAGCATTGAATCCCTTGTTCTATGGTCTTCCACTGGGTTTGCTGCATGTAGAGAACCTCTGCACACAGATATCTTTGTCCCACACTTCCCAAGATCTGTGCTCAGAGACTATGAGGGTTAGCCCCCCTTACCATTCCCTGCTCAATGACCGGAGCATGTGACAGGGATTCCAAATGCCTCACTTCAGTACCGTCCAGAATTGTAGCTTCGCCTGCAGCGTCCCAAAGACAAACTAACCAACTAATTTTAGATTCATCAGGTCGTTGGGTGTAATCCTTCCTTAGGCCATGAAGGTCCTTCAGGGAAAAGGACTCAATAGTGACTTCTGATTTCGAAACAGTTGCTGGAACTGGCTTTGAGGGTCCTTCCCCTGGATCATCATTGTCCACTGGCCGATTGGTTTTGGTTTTGTGCTTCTTTCCCATGGTAGCGACTGACAGTGGCTTAGGCTTACTGTCTGGGTTTGCTGCTGGCTTAGGTTTACAGTCTGGTTTAGCTGCAACTTGAATGACTGGGGTATCTGCTGCAACAGGGATACATGTCCTGGGGTCACTTTATGATGCTGGCATCCCCATTGTCTTTTTGCTCAGAAATGGGTCCTGTAGTTTTAAGCTAGGCCCAGAGAGACAGAGAGGGCAAAGAGGGGGGAGAAGCAGTGCGCAGTTTGTCTGCAGAAGCTTCACTTTACTCCCCTGGAATTCCTGTCTCATGGACTGTGTTGCCTAGCCCGGACAGAATGAGAGAGATAAGGCTCTCAGTGCTTTTGGAGTTCTTGGCTTTTGCAGAGAGAGAGACGGAGTTTTTCTTTGCTTTTATTCACTGGTTTTCCTCATTAGCTACAAGAAAGGTTTTCCCTGGACTGTTCCTTCTTCTTCTGAGACTGTTCAGCTACTCTCCAGTCCAGGACATCAGGAGAATCACCATGGGGCCCCCAAGCTGCATGCCGGGCCTGGCATGCTGGGCCTGAGCCCCAGAGGAACTGAAAGACTGAGCCCCGCCCACAGAAAGACTTTCTGAATTTGCCATCTCTTCAGAACAGCGAGAGGTTTTATTGTTTAATATTATTAATTTTCCATGCTTGTCAATACTTTGCTTTTTAAATAAAAAGGTTTTTTCCACTTCTCTCCAAGGAGACTTTTCTCCCGAATCGGTGAGGGGACAGGCTGCTGAATTTTGCCCTATAGGGAAACATCCCTTTGGAGGTTTCCTCCTAAAATTTGTCCCAAACCAGGGCAATGGTAAAAAGATGAGAGTTGCTACAGCACATAAGAGGGAAAAAAGCATTTGTTTAACCCATAGTCCGCCAGGTAACCACTAAAACATGTACCATTCCCATCCTTTCCACCTTTAGACTGGTATATGAGCTAACTTTCTTATTCCTTTTTTATTTGTTTCACTACTTTTCCATTGTCATCTATTTGTCAACAGCAGTTTGAGTAATTTAATTTTCTACACACTCCCCCTCCTTCTGCTAATAGATAATCTAATATCATCCAATGCTGAAATATTGCATTGCTCATCTGAGTGGATTGGTCAGCAAGAAGGTCAAGAGCTGTAGCTGTGTTCCAGATTGCAAGGGAAGATGTATTCTATTACCACCTGTATGGCAGTTGTCTTTTGTCAAGTGGGCAGTTTTCCTTATCTCTTCCACAATCACTCCTCCCTTGGGAGGGGATATCTGCTGATAACAGGCTATTGAATGTCACTGCATGATGGATAAGAACTATATCATCCCGTTGTGACATGCTCCGCCCAGAAGGAGGAGCCAAGCATTGCTACCCAGATATAATCTGGAGATTCTGGAATACCAGCACAGCTTCTCCACTGGATTTCCCAGAGGAACAGCAGCAGCCTCTTCTTCCACTGGATTGTCAGAGGAAGACTACACCTTTTTTCTACAGGATCCCTGCTCCAGCAGAACCACACCCGACACTTATTATTTCAAAGACAGCTTGTAACCTAATTATCCAATATAAATGTGTTGGGAAGGATGAAAGTTTGACAAGAAAGTTTCACAGATATGTATGTTTGGCAGAAAGATTTTTGAATGTAGAACCTGAGAATGAAATGGAGATGGAAGCAAGTTTTGATATAGAAGAAAAGAATTGCTGAGCCAGTCTTAGTAGATAACTAAGAAGGCAAAGGGTATGTTAGTTAGAAGGGGTTTTTGACTTAGAGCAAAGGATAAACCCACCTCAAACAAGATGTTTTTACCAAGCAGAAAGATAGCACAGGCAAAGAAGTCTGCTGATGTTGCAAGTAGAAAAAAGGTCTCAGAAATTTCCACTGCAAGAAAACTGAAAAACAACTCTCTTAAACTGTAATGTACTAACTTTTAGTGATTGGAGAATAGTAACATGAATATGGTAATTATAGTAGTTATGATAGGCTATAGGTAAAAAATAAGGTATAGATTGGTTCTTCTGTATTAAGATGCTCAGCAAAGAAAAGTATATAATGCATTGTAACCAAAGCTAAAGGGTCTCCAGGCTTGCCTGCAGCTGGAGCTGACAGCTGTAGGCACAGGCTCTGTCGCCCATGACCCTGGACTGCTGTAATGTCTTGGATGCAATAAACTGCATTTTGAAGAGCTGCCTGGAGTCTCACATCCCTCATTACGACTCTTATATAAATGGGTTCTCTGGCACTTGATATTATTTCATTTGGATTCCAGGTGGGTGGTCCATAATGTATGATTCGCTCAGGTGGCCATTTATCTGTTCCCCACTTTTGGGTGCTCCCTCCAGCCAAGGATGCATCAACTGGCCTCTTTTCTCTAATTAGATCATCATATACCTTGATTCCTAATGGATTTCCCTGAACTTGTGGTAGCAAAGAAGAACAATGGTTTAATATACCCTACATAACATATTCCTGACCAGTTTGGAGGTAACCTGCGATAGGCATGTGGGCCAACCATGCATGGCCTGTCATCAGATCCTCCTGGCCTTCTGCTGACCCAACAATTGCTAAGGTTAAAGATTTTTGCTGCTTCTCCTAGGACTAAAAAAACAGTTCTCCCACCTCTGGCCCAAACCTAACTGACAATATAAAGGTAAGATTATTATGAAAAACATTCTAATGGTGTAACCTGATTTCCTAATCTAATTCTCATGTTGTCTTCTGCACCACCTGTGGCGAGTGAAGGTGTAGAAACAACTAAACATAAAGAAAACAATGACAGCGAGGATTAGCCCCCAATGACTGGAGATCCAAAAGAAGGGATGCCCATACAGGCTATTTCAGCAGACAGTCTGTGGGTAGGCACACGGGGCTTCCCCTGATGTTGACGCACTGGTTACTGCTCTGGTCCACTACTGCAGAGTGTCAGTCGTGACCTCCCATCCTTCTCCAGCTGAGATGTCCAAGTTTCTGGGGCCTTAGAGACCTTGACCAGAGTGTGATGGGTCCACCATTGTTCAGCTGTCTTGATGGCTATTTCTGTGGTCAGTAACACTTGGAAAGGTCCATGCCACTTTGCCACTAGTGGTGCTTTTCTTTGCCCCTTAACTAGGACCCCATCTCCTGGTTGGATGTTATGAACAGCAAAGTCTAAAGGCAGGGTCTGTGCCAACTGAGCTTCCTGCCAAAGAAGTTTCACAAGAGACAGTATCCTGGCCACATATTGTTTTAAATACACATCACTTATTTCCATTCCTCTACTAGGTTGAGAATTATAAGGGTAAGG
>NW_005055450.1:0-1620 GCF_000277835.1 Geospiza fortis
ATCAGGGAAATCTTTTTTGTGCTGGCACTGGAGATTTGAGAGCAGGGACATTCCCAACTTGGCTCTGCACTCGGGGCGGTTTCGACGTGGGCTGGGTGCATTGCCTTCTTTTGCGAGCCGACAGCGCCATCATGTGGTTGTTTTGATGAGCTCTGCCAGTGCCCAGGAAAAAGACAAGCGCTCTCTTGGCTCAGCCCCCTTCGTGTTGGGAGAAGTTCGGGGAAGAGCTCCGCTGTGCTTCCTGGCTCTTGGAGACTGACAGAATGGGTTCCTGCATGTAGCGGGGAAGGAAGAGGAATTGTTTCATTGTTGGCTGAGCAGTTTGTAAGCTGCAAAAAATAAGGCAAATGCAGCACGGCGTCTTCCTTTTAGAACGTTTTCTGTGTGATCAGCTGCTCAACATGTAACTCGCACGCACTGAACTGCATCCACCTCCTTGGAGACATGCACTTTCACTTAAGCTCTATGTACCATCACAGCCCCTCAATCTTGCAGATCCCAAAGCCCTTCAAAACACCCCAGCAGCTTTTTCTTGCAAAGAAAAGGTCCTACAACAAAAAGCCAATGCTGGTTTTCATAGTCCCTTTGCAGTCTGTAAACTACACAAAACACACTAGTGAGTTGCACTTTTCTTCCCAACTATATATATAGCATCAACACGTTTTCTCAAAGTGGCAGAGTTCATCGTTACAACAAAGAGTTTCCAACTACAGTTCAGACTGAGAGATGAGCCAGGACAGAAGACATTTGCTGCTCTGTCCTCTTCCCTGTGAAAACCGATATCCACAGCGCAATCACGTTCACACCACTTTCGTGTTGCTGAATCCAGGCAGCTAGAGATCACACAGATGGAAGCATCAGGACAGAAAACATTCTTAATGCACCCCCTTCTCTTAGCAGCACTTAAGCTGCACACAATGCACTGCTGCTGTGTATCTTCTTTTCCAGATAAACCTGCTGTCACTTTTTTCACTCTCACCTCTTCGTTGCAAATGTCCAGCAGCGGTGCTTATAGAGAAAGACTATAAAAGTAAAAGCCTGTGCAGAGCTGCACCTTCCCCTTGCCTCATGTAAGCCACATCAAACTGACTTGTACACTCTGTCTATTATTTTTCTGTTGCATCTACCACTGTGTTGTTTGGATCTCAGTGCCTGAAGATGGATGCGATTGTTTCCACAGAGGGTAGAAAGAGGGTTAAGTAGCAGCACAAGGAACTCTCATTGAACTGCCTCCTTACGACTGCCACCGTGAATTTGGCGGGCAAGCCAGGGGCAGCCACACTTGTCTTGCAGCCAGCATGCTGCGCACACCATCCTGGTGCCCCGGGGCTTCGTTCTTCACCTTTAAAGACCTGACATGCTTTCATTCTCCTGAAGGCAAATCATCATCTACTTCTCGCACAGAACACTGTGCTGGCAGGGAAGCACTCTTAGGTTTTGCTTCTTCTGAAAAACGCCTGGGCCATGCACTTTCCTTCTGAACACTACGTACCAATTAATTTTGCATTTCTTGTCAACTAAACCTAAACTGAATGCTTCCCGGCAGTCCCAGGGAAATCTGGAAAATGAACTATGGAGCCTCTCCAAACTACTTTGAAGCAATCAAGACAAGTGATGCCT
>NW_005055450.1:1666-6651 GCF_000277835.1 Geospiza fortis
GCAGCCCAAGTCCCTGTTAAAGGCAGGTCTTTTAGGGCCATGCATGCCCCCCTATAATACTCCTGTCCTGCCAGTTAAGAAAGTGCATGAATGGACAACAGAAGGAAAGCAGAATCTTAAAGAGTTAGAAAAAAAAAACAAATGGCAGAAGCTCCTGCTATAGACGTTCCAGAAAGGGAAAAAGAATTTTAATTATATGTGGTTGTTAAACAGGACCATACTAAAAGGATTTTAGTATGGGTACACAGGGGAACACTGCAGCCTCTTGCTTACTTTTCTAAGATGTTCGACCCAGTGGCCTGGAGGATGGCCTCATTGTCTGCAGAATTGTGCAACCATGGCTTTAATGGTGACTGAAGCCTGACTACTGATGACAGGAGAATGTTTTATTATGAAAGTCTCACACCAAATTAAAATTTTGTGAAGCAAAAAAGCCTGTAAGTGGATGTCCAGTACCCAATTATTACAGTCTAAAACTTATTTAATGGAACAAAAAGATTAAGCATTGAAAAGTGTGGAAGGGTTTAACCCAGCCTCCTGTTTAAACAGTCCTGGAGAGAGGGCTGGGAAGAAACCCATGACTGCATTCAGGTGATAGATCTCCAGACCCAGGCTAGGGAATATTTACGAGATACTCCCTGGCCTAAGGGAAAAAATGTGTTTATTACTGAGTCTTCAGGGGTAATAGAAGGGAAGCGAGTTACAGGAGACACTATTATCAAGGGAAGGGAATTAGAAGAAGGGAGAATGTTGTCACCCACATGGCCAGCTCAGACAGCACAACTGTATGTGCTTCTAACAGCCTGTGAATTGACATTCTCACTGATTTTCAGTATACATGTGCAACAGGAATCACCTCAAGTGAGATTAGATAAAGCTGTTTATGTGTTAAACTTTTTGCGTCCCCTACCTGACTCACAGTTATCTCCAGTTTTTTACCATTTTTCTTCTTTGAATTCTAAGCAACCAGATTTCCATAGAAATGTTAAGGTATGGGTCAAGGATTTAATTACTAGTATGTGGTCTGGTCCAGTGGAACTCATAACCTGGGGGAGGGGTTATGCTTGTGTTTTGACAGATAATGGTCCTTGATGGGTTCCTGCTCACTGTGTTAAACCTTACCTGGAGCGCACAGGAAGGGACAGGATGGATAGTTCCGCAACTGAAGCAGAACGTGCGGATGACACTGGCTAAGACCATATATCAGTACTTATTGATGGATGAAGGACAGGAATGATTGTATTAAGAATGGGAATTCTGTTGATGGTTGTGATCGTTGTTTTGTGTTTCCCCTGTCTGCTTGGATTTTTGCAAAGGGCCCTGCAAAAATCCATAGCAGCTGTATTTACAGTTCAAAAACAAAAAGGGGGAATTGTGGGAGGGGCTAACAGCTGAAAACTGACAATGGGAGGGTATCTGCTTGTTAAAGTGTCACATCAAGTTAAAGCTTTGTTAACTGAAAGAGCCTCTAAGTGGATGACCAGTGCTCAGTTATTACAGTATGAATCTTGTTTAATGGAACAGGAGGATTTAGAATTGAAAGGTGGGGAAGGGTCTAACCCAGCCTCCTGTCTGAATGTCCCTGAAGAATGGGGCTGGGAAGAAACCCATGACAGCATTCAAGTGATAGATCTTCAGACCCAGGAGAGATATTCAATTATCTCCCTTTGAATTGATATTTGGAATTCCTTACCCTTGTAATTTTCAACCTTATGAGGGAGGTGGAGATAAGTGATGTATATTTGAAACAATATGTGGCCAGGATACTGTCTCTTGTGAAATCTTTTCAACAGGAAGCTCAGCTGGCACAGACCCTGCCTTTGGACTTTACTGTTCACAACATCTAATCAGGAGATTGGGTCCTAGTTAAGGTGTGGAAAGAAGCACCACTGGTGGCAAAGTGGCATGGACCTTTCCAAGTGTTACTGACCACAGAAAAGGCTGTCAAGACAGCTGAACACAGGTGGACCCATCACACTCTGGTCAAGGTCTCTAAAGCCCCGGAGATTTGGACATCCCAGCTGGAAGAGAGGGACAGGAGGCCGTGACTGACACTCCGCAGGAGTGTTCTGGAGCAGCAGCCAGTGCATCAACATTGGTAGAAGCCCTGTGTGCCTACCCACAGACTGTCTGCTGAAATAGTCTGTATGGGCATCCCTCCTTTAGAATCTCCATTCACTGGCGGGCTACTGCTTGCTGTCATTGCTTTCTTTATCTTAAATGGTTTCTGTGCCTTCACTCACCACAGGTGGTGCAGAAGAAAAGGTGAATATTAGACTAGGTCATTAGAATACTAGAAATACATTAGAACATTTTCCTTACTAATTCTACTTTTATATTGTCAGATAAGTTTAGGCCAGGAGTGGTAGAATCAATTTTCAGCTTTAGGAGAAGAAGTAGCAAGAGTTTTTATCCTTAGCAATTGTTTGGTCTGGGAAGGGCCAGGAGGTTCTGAAGAGTGGCCATGGATGCCTAGCCCAGTTGAACCTAAATAAATGGTGGGTCAACACTCTAAGTGAGGTCCATAATGGGATGGGATTTGGGGACAAAGAAGGAAGTTCATTGTGACTTCATTCTTCTGAAACAGGCACTTATAGCCTAAATAGGATGGGGGGAATCTATGAAGGAAAAGTGTTTGTGAATTGACTTATCTTTGGGTTTGAACAATTGGGTTTGAATTCCCAATTACTCTCCTTACAATTGTTCCAAATATCAAGGCAAATGCAACCAAATGCCTGTTTAGCTCACTAATGCTAGCTGGGTAAGGTGTTCCTACCATAATTAACAAAAAGATTTTGAGGACTGTAAAGCAGTGGGAAGCGACAAGTGTTTTTTTGACCACCTATTTTTAAGCTGCCCCGAGAAAATTCCACAAGTAGAACACATGTTGTTTGTGATTATCAGTGGAAATGGCAACACCAGAATGGAACTTGAACCCTTTTTAGTGAGTTCTGCTCCAAATCCAACCAAACAGCTTGCAGATGTAAATGTAGATGGGAACCCCGAGTGGGAGCTTGGAAATGCAAATATTGTGACTCTTACGGTGGGGCAACTATTGTTGGAGGATGGTTAAGGCCAGGAAACAAGCTGTATTTTGACCCACCAATTGATGACAAAGGGTAGGAAGGCCCCTTTGCTAATGGAACGTGGGCTTTGAAGGGACATTATTGAATTTGTGGCCAGCATGCTTATTGCAGGTTACCTCCAAACTGCTCAGGGATATATGGGACATATCAGATCGTTGCTCTTTTACCTACCACAAGTTCAGGGAAATCACTTAAGAATCAAAATCTATGATGATTTAATTAGAGAAAAGCAATCAATTAATGCAGGACTGGTTGGAGAGAGTACCCCAAAATGGGGAAAATATGAGTAGCCACCAGAAAAAAATTATACTGCACTATAGACCAGCCACTTGGAATCCTCATGAATTAATATAAAGTGCCAGAGAACCCATTTATAATTTGAATGGGATAATTAGCTTACAAGCTGTCGTTGAAACTATAACTAACCAAACAGCTACAGCTCTTGACCTTCTTGCCAACCAATCCACTCAAATGAGGAATGCAATATTTTAACATTGGATAGTATTACATTATCTATTAGCAGAAGAAGGAGGAGTTTGTGGAAAATTAAAGTATTCAGACCGCTGTTTGCAAAGAGATGGCAACAGAAAAGTGGCCAAGCAAATAACAAAGGGAATAAAGTAAGCTCATGTACTTGTCCAAATACGGAAAAGATGGGAATGAGACACGTTTTCATGGTTCCCTGACAATCTATGGGTTAAATTAATACTATTTCTCCTCTTATGTGCTCTAGCAACTCTAATCTTTTTCCCATGAATGACACCTTGTTGACTGCAACTCTTTCAGCAGGTGATCAAGGGGATGCAGGGAGTAGCTACACCTACTGATGTAGAAATTATTACAAAGAGATGGAAAATTATGTCACTGCAAATACTTGCAAAACCAAAGACGACCCAGGAAGAAAAACTTAAATCAATGGTAATTAAGGTCTGTAAAGACAAATACAGAGAAAATAAAAAGAGGAGGGATTGAAAAGAATAAGATTAATGCACCTTTACAAACAGACCGTGTGAATCTGCTTGTAGACAAGGCCAGGAACTTATATACAGTGAAGTAACAGAAGAAACTCTTAGTTCTAGAAACTGTTAATAAGCAACATGGACTGTTACTCCACCAAGGCTGTGTTACATTCCTGAACCTAGAGCAAGAGAAGAAAGACAATAGAATTAGGAAGAGTTTCTTTTTCTTTCTTACATATAACAAAAGTGGGAGTGCATATTAGAGTGGAGCATAGAGTAGGCTATTCAGGAAGTCTGTACCTTCCGATTGCCTCAACCAGTGTGGAAAAAAAAGAGGGTGGTGCAGTGAGAACTTAGGATAAAAACCAACCACCAACCATTTCAGAGATCCTATTGTGAAAAATGTTTTTTGTGATTCGTGTCAATTGGCAATGGAATCAGCAAATGCTTGTATCTGCTGTGTCGAAAGTGGACGCGTTCCCTGGGATAACTACAAAGAACAGTTTTGAAACCTTCTGACTGAATAGCCAAATAAAACATCAAACAAATTTCCCTATTTTGGGACCGTCGGTGCCCTTCAAAAGGAAATGGTACAAGACACATTTCTCAGTACTACCAACTTCTCTATAAGAGAATTCAAGGAAAAGAAGCAAAAGTAACATCCACTAACTTAAATTTAGGATTTTCAGCGTAAGCCTAAAACTCCCTTTACTCTGTCTTGAATTACCATCTTTACCACACATTCCTTGAGGGTCCATGCTTCCATCAACCTAATAACCAATGCAATTACCTACTCATTTTGCTTCCACTGTAGAACCACCTATTCTATCCTTTCATGTGTGCTCCAAATAAGGTTTAACACAACAGGCAGAGACCCAACGAGGGCCATTCTCTGTTAAAACACATGAATATCCTCTTCCCCATGTTACTAATTCCACTG
>NW_005055450.1:6747-10315 GCF_000277835.1 Geospiza fortis
GCGCCGCGGCGCCCGCCCCCTGCAGCGGCCACAGCAGGGGGCTGCTGACACTGCCAGTGCCAGTGGTGAGAGAGGAGAGCCGAGGCTGGCGTTCCCTGGGCAATGAGAGTTGGCCGCCTTTGCCGAGCTCCTCTCCCTGCCGCTCGTGGCCGATTCTGGTGAACCCGGGGTCCCCGCAGCAGCGCAGACCGTCGGGCCTGTGGAGCGCGCTCAGTGCGGTGCCGACCACTCCCGCCTAGCACCACGCTCCTCTGAGGCGTTTTCCCGCCCGTCCTGGGAAGGAGAGGTAAAGGGCACTGAATCTGGAGGTTAGCTGTCAGTGAGGAACTTCCCTCCGTTGGACACCTCTCTTTTCGCCGTGATTCCGCTACCTTGTGGTAGGTGCGGTGGTGCTGAAGAGGGGCGGCTTGGCACAGACGCTGGCAGAGGTGGTGCGAGAGCTCAAGGCATATGTGAAGGTTAGAGGGTATGGCATCCATAGCTGAAGGCAGAAAAAGTGTCGCAGTAATGCTAAATTGTTAATCTTTGCAAACTGCTTGCTTGGAGTTGTTCCTTTCTTAGGTAATGGGGGTTTGTATCAATCAGAACTGCATGTTGTCAGTATTTGCAGATGATGTTAAGTGGCCTGTTGGTGAAATAAGTGTGAAAAACGCCATTTACTTTTGTTAAAATTTTAGAAGTTTAATAGTAATGAAAATAGTAATAAAAATTAGGACAATAAGAGACAATAAAAAGCAAAGAATTATTTTAATATTATGCTATAGCTAAAAAAACATATTTACCACACTACTTGAAAGAGATTAATACAGAACAACTTTTCAACATAACACATATAGTATTCATTTTAATACTTGAGAAAAACCAATATTATAATATGTATCTATAACATAAGTGTTGCAGTTTAGATGGCATTCTGAAACAAAGTGGCAGGTCTTTCTGTGTTCCTCAATTCTTAACAAAACTTCAATTAACAAAATCGTGAAAACAGATTTTGCAAAACAGCAGATTGGGGTTTTTCCTACTATTCCTAGAGACGAGCATAGTCACCTTGCCTTTAAGAAAGTAAAGGTTACCTCTTTATCTCCAAGAGCATCAAGTGTTTTTGATCAGCATTTGTGTGCATCCATTAGCCTTGTTCAACTTTGGAGAACTTTCACAATACTCAGATGATCTGCTGTAGACTGCAGTGGTGGACTTCAAGGTTTCCAGCAGAAGGGAGATGCTGTCCACGTTTTGGATTTTTCTTTGTCTGAACCTTCAAGGTCCAAGGTTTCAATTTTCAAGCAGTTTGAAGAGTTCCAAATTAAGACATGACCATGTGCTTGTTTTTTCATCACCTTAGTCACCACTGATGGTTTAGTCAAGTTATCCTGTGCATTGGATTTAATTGACTAGTGAAGTGTGTGCTAAAAATATGTCCAGTATCTCCCTGATTACCTTCCTAGAAGGGTTTGACTGGAGAACAAGGAGTTCTGGAGACAAATATTTGGTATACTAGAAGTAGAATTTAGGAGTTGATTGCAGAGTACTGCATGCACAAATGGTTAAGGAGGATCTTTTTCTGTCCCTTCTATGCTTGTTCTCATTTGAAATACTAAACATTGTGCAGGTAGGTTTTGTTAGGGCTGGGGGTTTTTTTGGGCGGAGGGATGGTGCTGGGGGAAGATGTGGGTCTGTGTCGGACAATATCCTTTTCCTGACCCAGAGATGGGGCAACTGAGAGGCGTTTTAAAAACTTTTTTTCCATTTTCAGTCTCATGAGAAGGGTGAGACAATACAGATGGTATAATTCACGCTATCACAATCAGAGGCCAACGCTTTCCTAATTACAATACACTATAAGCGTTTCTTGGCCTCTCAGCTTTTTGCCACGCCGTGCTGTAGATGCCTTAAAGCCAATCATCTAAAACCACCCCTCGTGGGTCCCACTACAATGCATCTTTCATGGATCTATTTCTCCAAAGTGTCTAGTCTTATTTGCAAGGTCTTCTTTTGAAACTTTTTTCTAGCTCCATTTCTCTCTCAACAATATCTGTCCTATTCCATGGCATTTCTAAGTCAGCATTTCTTGTCTCAAAGTTTGCATACGGATGCATACTGTGTGGGCCTTCTGTCAGGCCCTGAGAACTCTCTACAAATCCATTTCCCACAGGTGTGTTTTATTTTTATTTCTGGAATAGTGTACAAAAACTTGTGCTTCACCCCAGCAGTATGAAACAATGCAGGTGTAAAAGAAGGTCACAGAAATGTAGGATAATATGAATCTGAAAATGCTTCAGTATTTACCCAGGTGTTTCACTGCAACAAGGTGATTGTCATACCACTACAGAAATGTAGTGTCAGGCTTGTAGCATGTTAGAAGTGATGACCTTTTTCTGTCCCATATGGACCAGTGAAATACTTTGGCTCTTGATTTAAACCCCCGAGGCAGCCATGTTTCAGGCTGCAGAAGCTGCAGCTGGTGTGGCAGGGGCAGGGTGCAGCCCTGCCCACTGGTCACAACCTGGCATCCACAGGTGGCAGCCGTCAGGGCCCGGGGTCCCCTGTGCCTCCCCACCTTCACGTAAGCTGGCAAAGGGATGTAAGTCAATGACATTTGAAAAGTAGCCCTAAAAAGTAGTCCCTTTAGTTTGTTGGAGTGTTGCAACTGTGCAAAACTCTGTTGACAGGTCATTGGAAGTAGCTGTTGGAATCTAATTGCAGTTTGACACTTCACCAGTCTGCATCACTAGGAGGCTTAATTGTTTAGATTGAGGGGTGGTGCAAGTTTTTTTCAGAGTAATGTGTGGAGGTCCTGGAGGGGCTTCTCCTAAGTTACACCCCATTGTCTCCTTCCCCTGTTCCTATGCCTGAACATAGATGTTCCTGAGGCTCTCCCTCCCTTTTCCCTGATTGGGCCTCACCTTGATACTGCCCAAATGGTGCCCTGAATGTGGGGCCTCCGGATTAGTCTGAGACCTCTTCTCCTGGAAAACATCTGCACTAGACCACCCCGAGAATTTTCTTACCCCAGTGTGGTGAGTTTGAAATTTTAGTTCCTTCCTCCTTGTACTCTTGGGTGTTGGGAAGAGACTGGGCTAAGATGGAGACAGCACTCACCCATGCACAACAAGAAGTTTACCTCTACCTTAAAAAGTGTTTTCTTCAAGAAAATTTTTGCTTTTCAGAGGAGGAGTTGAAGTATTTTGTACAGTGCTTATTTAAGCATTATCCTTATATTTCGCGGAACTCAGTCCTAACCAATGAATTCTTGGAAGTACTTTGGGAAAGGTCAAAAACAAACACAGAATTCCATCCTTTATTTAGTACGATGATAAAATGCGCTGTGAATCTTGAGGATGAACACCAGCTGAAAACTCCTCCTTCGTGTTCCCCTCTTTGTGCTCCTGCACCCCCTCCCCTGTCGCAAGGAAAGACTCCTCCAAGTTCTCCTGTCTGTACTCCTGCTGCCCAAGATGGTGGAGAACGCATGGCAGGGACCACAGAGTCTCCCTTTCTGCCCTCTGGTCCCCACGCCTCCTCCGACGGTCGTGTTTACCTCGGTTGCTATAGCACCGCAAAACGTGGC
>NW_005055451.1:0-6282 GCF_000277835.1 Geospiza fortis
CCAGCCAGCCAAGAGAGGTGATTTTCCCGCTCTGCTCTTCACTGGGGTGGCCTCACCTCAAGTCCTGGGGGTGGTTTTGTGTACCAAAATATAAGAGAGATATTAAACTATTAGAGAGTGTCCAAAGGAGGGCAACGAAGATGGTGAAGGGCCTTGAGGGGAAGCCTCATGAGGAGTGACTGAGGTAATTTGGCTTGTTCAACCTGGAGGAGACTGAGGAGACTTTCTCATGAAGGGAAGAGGAGGGGCAGGCACTGATCTCTTTTCTGGTGACCAGTAACAGGACCCGAGGGAATGGTCTGAAGTTGTGTCAGGGGGGGGTTAGGGTTGGTAGGAAAAAATTCTTCACCCACAGGGTGGTTGGGCACTGGAACAGGCTCCCCGGGGAAGTGGTCACGGCACCAAGGCTGCCAGAGCTCAAGAAGTGTTTGGACAACGCTCTCAGTCACAGGATGGGATTGTTGGGGTGTTCTGTGCAGGGCCAGGAATTGGACTCAGTTGTCCTTGAGGGTCCCTTCCAACTCAGCATATTCTGTGATAAAGCTTCCAGTGTTTGAGTTGGAGACTTGGTCTTTTCTTGTTGTTTGTTTTAAAGGTTTGCCAGTTCTAATTGTTTCCAGCATTTTATACATCTGGCATGGAAACAAAAAAAGTCTGGGTCTGTCTACTTGCCTTATCCTTTTGGTCCATGGGTTTTCTTACCACAACTACTTTCTGGTTTAGCATTGCAGCTAAACAAGTTCAGAAATGTACCTGATTCTGTCTGTAGTGGCTCTATAGTTACCCTGTCTGTGATGAGTCTGGTATGTGCCTGCACTGTATCCCCATTTTTTTTTAATGTGCTCTGCAGAGATATGAGGTGGACTAATGGATGTTTTCTAGGATTCTGCAGTATGCTTATTTTATAATGCTCTCTATCACATTTCATGAGTGGTTAGAAACTACTGCCATGTATTGCCAGTCTGCCTATTTGATGAAATTGTTCAGGAGTGAAGGAGGATGAAATCTGTAACTGACAGTTGTGGTGGCAGGAGCCTCTAATTTAGGACAAAGGGCATGAGAATGAGTAAGCAGCCAGTTTTGGGGTTTTTTTCTCCTGGTAAATGGGAGGCAGCAGATATTTTTAACAAAATATATTTTTACAGCAGGAAACTACAAAAATTTTATTGAAATGTGAGAAATTGTATTTGGTGAACTTGAGATATATTCCATAACAGTGTTTTGGGTAGTTTGTTCAACTGTATCTCCTTGATCTATGTATTTCATGCCCTTATTTTATATGATAACTGCATGGAGGTTTTAGTTTTGTTGCAAATTGAGTGATGCACTTCACTCTTAAGAAAGAAGCAACAATATACTTTATAAATAGTGAATTAACAGAGTTCAAAGGTAAATACAACATTGGTTTAACAAGTTTTGATGGCAAGGTACACTTGCTAATTTTCTGCATAGAGGACAGAGTTGGACAGAATTGTCAGAGAGACCTTTCTGTTGAGTCACAAGGTGCAGAAAGGACCCCCTTGCTTTCTAAACTCCTTCTAAGAGAGGGGTCCAGGTGTGACTGGATCCAATCTTAGCTCCAGACTTGGTCTGTGGAATCCTCTGAATCCTTCCCCCTCAGGGAAATCCCCAGGGCCTTGCCTTGGAAGAATATACCATAGAGTTTCCCCCACCTAGGCTAAAGAGAAGACCTACCCCATGGTGCTCTGCAGCACTATTGCCAATCTACATTAGATTGCTTCCCCCATTGGCCAGTTGACACTGCCCACCCCAATTATTCATCCCTCATCCCCCCTACAGGTTGCTGCCCTTTGCCCTGCCCTTTGCCCCTCCCCTGTACCATCAGGTCATTGGCCACTGACCCCATACTTAAGTCTGTGCAAACCACACGGTTTCATCTTTGTCCCTGATCCCTTTGGCGTGGTGGATGCAATAAACCCTCGCTGGAATACATCATACAAAGATCCTTCCTGTCTTTCCTCCACTGAGCTATTCATGGCGTGTGTGTGTGCACGGACTTGAAATGGCTGTTCTCGTGGTCTTACTCCAAGCAGCTTCTGAAGGAGACGCTTTGAAGAAGGTTGCAGCATTTTTACCACCCTGCCACGCTGCAACATTAGTCAATGCTTTATGTCTGAAAGATTATAAGTGCAATACCAATCCTTTATATTACTTAGCTAACATTTCAGTTTATCATGCTATTAATCACTTACTGAGGATCTGTTGTGGCAAGGAATCTCTCAACCTCGAGTAATAGCCTTGAGAGGCGTCCCTGCTCAAGGGGAGAACCTGACGTGCAGCTTGCTGCCATGCAGGAGAGTTCAGTGGGTCCTGGGCTGTCTGCTATTTATAAAGTAAGATGATTGACTTATAATCAAGTTTGTATACCAGAAAAATTACTGGGTCACTCTATCACGCATCCCTTGGCTACCATGTTGCCATTTGTTCCCCAATGTCCACAGTAAGCTGAATGCAGCCATCACAACCCCCACTGGTCGTTATGGCTTAAGTGTGTGTGTGGGGGTAGCACACTGTCACACTCCACCCTGTGACTATAGTAAATTCATCTTAGCTTCACAGAGTGGTGGCATGATCACCTCTTGCCTCTGTGCTATAAATAGTATATCAATGGATTGTGCATTTATAGATCTGTGGTAAGCACTGGTATTTGTTAATTTGTGTGTTTTGGGTATCATGATAAATGATGATTAGAATTTTGTGCCTATTGTTATGCGTGAGTTCTAGAATTTGCCACAGGTCATTGTGTTGTAGTAGTTTATTCACCAATGCAAGATTCATTTTAACGGGAGTAGGCAATAAATCTTGACTCAATGTATAATTAGATTGTAACAACTGATAAGACATAACAGGAGCTGAGTAATTCAAGTCACATCCCACAAGTGTTTTGATAAGCTAATTGATGGAGTACTTTGGGAAGTCTCATATCCCATTGAACCTCATGTGGTTTTAGATTCCTTTTCACTAAGCCATTAGTTTTTTCTGACATTTGATTTGAATAAGGGAAGTATGGGGTGTGGAATACCCATTTAATTCCCTCTTGTTTTGCCCAATCATGCACTTCCTTCCATGAAAAATGTGAGCCATTATCTCTTTGAATAACATCAGGAGTAGGTAAATTTGAGAACCAAAATTATAGCCCCCGCACTGTATTTCACCCATCGGCTTTCTGACACTTAATCACCATAAGCAAGCTGAGACTGCCTTCCACTCCTGTGAGGATGCATCAGTATCTGCACTGCAAAGGATTTGAATGGTCTGATGTAATCAATTTGCCATGTAAATCATAAAGTTTTCCCTTCATTGTTATGTAGCGGTGGTGCTTTAGCAGGATGATCTCCTTGTAATTTTGATGCCTTAAGTTTTAGCTTTCATATTTTCCAGATTTTGTACTGCATTAGTGTGTGACTCTGAACTTCATATAAAGTGTTAGCAAGTTGTCTTCACACTTTAGTTAGACAAATCAATCCTTTTCAAGCCTGAGAACCAAGGACACTGTTGCAGCTTCAGGCCCAAAAAGTATAAACAACAGCAAATTGAGGAGAGCAGTTTGGGAGGATGGGACTTAATAACCTGAAGCTGTAATTGGACAATTAACCCCAATATGTAAATGGACCAAAACTTATAGAAGTGTGAAAACTCATGACTTGCTGTCCATCTTGGTCCATCTTGGGTGGAGCCACGGCCGGGCTCTTGTACTGCCCAAGGTGTATCCTTTGAAGGCCTTTTAATAAATACCTACTTTATTCCTTTAACACTGTCTAGCCTCTGTTCCAGGTAGCCTCTCCCCAGTCTACATTGGGGTCCTTCTGTAAGAGTAGTTTCATAAGTTTTTCTGTTCATATGCCATCCTTTACTCTGTGCAGCAAAATATAATGCTTTTTTACCTGTGTGGCCTAAGTTTTGATGCAACCATCATACCATGATACCATTTAGGATTTAGGGTAATTATTCCAATTTTAGTTAGCTCATCTACCTTTTGATTCCTCTTTGGGGCTGGTTGATTATCTATACCATGACCTTTTACCCATCCCATCTTGAAAGATGTTTTACTGGCTATATCTAGTAATAATTGCCAATCTTTGCTACTCCAAATTGGGGATTTATTTACTTCCCAATTCAAGGTTTCCCATTGACAGAGCCACTGTGTGACACCAGCCCACACAGTTTATGAGTCTACATATATAATTTTTGCTCCCTTCTGTGCTGCCAAGACAACTGCTCCTATTTCTCTTACTTGTGCACTGCCTTCACCGTCTTCTATTACTTGTTTGCCAGTCGTAATATCTAATGCAATGGCCTTATATTGCCATTTACTGTTTACCCTTTTTGCTGAAGCTTCCGTAAATCAAATGTTTTCTGTTGGTGTACCCTCAGTGAGAGGCAGTGCATCCAGAATAGGTGAAGGTTTAAAAGGTTGTTGTAATACTAAAGGGTCTGGGTTTATGGGCATCTGAAATTTGGAAACCTTAGTGTGTCCTTCAGTTAATTGCATATTTTCTGCAGCACCTGTTAGGTAGGCATGCCATTTTCTGATAGTGGGTTTTTATGCAACTCCTTCTGGGGGAGCAGTCCCCTTTAGGATTGCTTCTAGTAAATTAAATGGTCCTCTAGTTTGCACAGGTTGTCCCTGATATATTTTCTCAACTTGTTTAACTGCTCAGACTAAAAATAAAAGTCCCTTTTCCCATTCAGAGTATCATTGTTCTGTTTCTTTAAATGCAGTTGAGCTAAACAATAAAGATTTTTTGGCCCATGTTCCATGAAACCCCATTCAGCTATGATAGGGTTGTGGGGGTGTACTGGTCCCAATGACCGATATGTTTTCAATTCTTCACTTAGAGTTTTGACCACGTCTTTGTGTTCTAATTTCCACTCCAAGGTTTTGCCATTCCATAAGAGTGAGTATAATGGACAGGAAATAATAGGAAATCCAGGTACATGCTTTCTCCTATTGTATTTGCTGGGAAATGTCCCGACGAAGGCAGGAATGATACATCTGACTCCATGTTCTCAGAATTCTAATTTATTACTTTATAGTACTATATTATATTAAAGAATACTATACTATACTATACTAAAGAACACAGGATACTTACTCAATGCTAAAAAGATAATGAAAACTCACGACTCTTTCCAGTCTCGACACAGCTTGGCCTTGATTGGCCAAAGAGTCAAAACAACTCACACCAGAATCCAATGAAACAATCACCTGTGGTAAACACATTCTACATGAGCAAAACAGAGGAGAAGCAAATGAGATAAGAATTGTTTTCCTTTTCTCTGAGGCTTCTCAGCTTCCCAGGAGAAAAATCCTGGGCGAAGGGATTTTTTCAGAGAATGTGAATGCCACATTCTCCTATATCCTAAAATTCCCATTAACTGTTGTAACTCATTCCTTGTTTGGGGAATTTGCGCCTCTTCAAATTTTTTTAAGGCATCTGGAGGAATCACTGTACTACCTGTGATTTGCGGGAAAAACCTAACTCCACAACTTGTAAAAGTTGTAAAGCCTGTATGTTTATTAGAGCACTGGATGCATGTGGGGATTGTTCCCCCTAAAGGACATGCGCACCCCTGAGAACTCCTGATCCTTTTTTATTCCCCCTTACTGGTACATATGCATAGAGTTTCACAACAGGTTCATGCATATTCATTTTACTGGTTTCACATTACAACTTGCAACTAGTCCTTGTACAGAGAAAGCTCTCTGGTCATCCTGTCCGTCTCTTGCCTTCGTTTCAAAGTTCAAGGGGCCCTTCATTATCTCTTCAGCTTGGAAATTGCATTCCTTTTTCCTCGGCTGAGGCAGTTTTTGTGAGCGCAGCAAAGCTAACAGACTAAACAAGTTCACTTATGCTAGCAAGCTACAGACTTAATAATTCAAAGAGGCACATTTCACCTAAATCCAAAATGGATTTCTACTCTGTTAAATTTCCACTCTGTTTCACCTGCTATGCACTACTTGGTCCCTGATGCTTTCTGTGTGGAACCTCAATTTCTGCTTTATTTTGTGCTTCTCATACTTCTGCTGCCACTTTCACCACCTTCTCAGGAGAAGTCCCTCCAATTAAAATGTCATCTATATATTGGTACAGTTCCACATCTGGGGGGAGTGAGACTGTCTGTAAAAATTCAGCAAGTGTGGTCTCAGGATTTCTGCTGATCAGAGTGACTTTGAGATACCTACAAGTCTCTTTTCTCAGCTTGGCAGTCAAAGGAGTCAGGATTCTTCTGTTCTCGTTCTCAAGGTTGTTTATTATT
>NW_005055451.1:6319-10312 GCF_000277835.1 Geospiza fortis
TGACTGCCCTTGAAGGTGGTGTTGTCTTTTATACTAAAAACTACGTGTACATTATTTACAATAACTTTCCAATACTTATCACCTATGTTAGACAGTGAGTTTCTACTTTAAACTAATCTAAAAGTGCTACCATCACAGCAGAAGATGGAGGCCAAGAAGAAGAAGGAGAAAGACTGGTCACGCCGAGATTCCTCTATCTTGCTTCTTGAACCCCTATTCTAAAAACCTCAAAATTCTACATTTTCACCTTGTGATAAATTCACTATCATTCTACTTAAACTTTCATGGCTTGCAGATCTTCATATAAGGTTGGTAATTTTTTGCATGGGTCAAAATCAAAGTCACAGGTGTCTTGGGCTCTGTGCCAAGGTTTCTGAGCCCCCTGGCAGGGGCTCGAGACATCTAGGACAGCCAGAGATGTCCTGAGTTCTGACAGTGTGGTGTGAGCAATCGTGGGTGAATGTTTATACCCCTGAGGGAGCCTGTTAAAGGTATGTTGTATTCTTTCCCAAGTAAAAGCAAGCTTCTCTTTATCCTCCTTTTGCAAGGGAACCATGAAGAGCATATATTTTACATCTAGCACTGCCATCCATGGGTGTGAAGCTGCTTGCAGTGTAGCAGGGAATTTTGCAATGTTTGGTACAGCAGGTGTTAGCAGGGCTGTATCGGCATTCAGGAGCTGATAATCATTTGTTAAACGCCACCTCCCTGTCTGGTTTCTGAACTGGTCAGACAGGTCATTTATATGGGGAGTAGATTCTAAAGATGTTTTAAATTTCTCCAAATTAGCTATGATTTCAGAAACTCCATTTTGTGCCACAGTAGAAATTGGATGTTACAGTATGTCAGTAATTTTTGAGTCAGAGTGTAGGGGGCTGCTGAAAGTACATGCACTGCAGTCTCCCCATTTTTGCTGAGGCTGGGATCAATATCTGAGCCGAAGGACTACACACCACCATTCGGCAAGCACCAGGTTCAGCCATTTAAAACATCAAAACCTAAAATATTTTCACGATAATTAATTGCAAAGCAAGCAGTGTCCATGTGCTTCTCAGCCAGGAACTTTAAATTGACCTTGGCAGTCTGACACACAACACACTCTCTGTTCACACCACTAATCTTAACTCTTTGCTGTCCATCTCTCATACCCAGCTACTTGGCATCTTGTGCTTGTGTTGGAATTTGTGTTCAGATTTCTATTAAAAACTTTACCAATTGCATCTGAGAACCAATTGGAATTAAAATGTATGGGCCATCATCACATCACTGATAAGCCTCCACTTTCTGGACAGGCTGGCCCAATTGCTTGGTTTTTTTGCTTCTGTGCCTTGCAATTCTTCCCCAAGGTGGAGGGAGGGGTTGTCTCCCTTTTTTGGGACTGGTGCCGGAGGAGCTGAAATATGCTCCTACCTTGAATCACAGCTCTGGGAATGCCTAGGGCTCATGCATTCCTCCACAATTCATTCTTCTGTTGTAGGTTTTAAAATTTGTTTGCCTTTGATCTAGTTTCTGTTTCCTGTTTCACAGGTCTTACTTTGAGATCTTCTCCCCAGGGCTTCAGGTTTTGTTTTTCAGCTGGTGCATTTTCCCAGACCATTTCCTGACTGTAGCTAACCATGCAGTGCATTAATTCCACCCATGTAGAGAGTTGTTTGGGAGCATTATTGCCCTGGCTTTTATTGTATTCAGCATCTCTTTTAATCTCATCCTGTTTTGCAACTAAATAGAGTTTAAGGATTGTCGGGCCTCCTCTAATTAGTGACTTAACATTGCAAAATCTACTGTAAAAGATAGTGGGACATCATGGGACCTTCATTTGACACTGTTGAGTCAGGGACAGAAAGAAAGACTCCAGTCTTCAGGTGGATCAGAAGGCAAAAGAATAATTCATTTATTAGCAAGAAGTTGCGAGCTTTATAGTCTCACTCTCTAAGCTGGGACCTGATTGGTCTCAAAGTAGAAACATCTCACATTATTGTTGACTATGAATAGCACACTCCAGAAAACCATAACTATAAACAATGGTTACAGAAAGAGAGATAACAATTGTTTTAATTCTTTTCCTCTAAGATTCCCAGGCTCAGCCTGGGAAAAATTATCTCTGTTCTTTCTTTGACTGAACTGAGAATATCCACACTCATTCGTGCTTATATTCAAACAGCTTTTGTGACAGCTGTAGACAGCTTGCTTAAGAGATTTAATGGGGATTATGGAGGGTTCACCTCATGGTGTCTGTTTCTCCAGCCCAATAAGCTACTTAGCTGGTGAATAGAATGGGGCGTATTTGTCAGGTTGGGTCGTAAATTTAGGAAAACTCCTGTACCCTCAATAGCCATTTGCTTTGTCCTCGCTTAACATGATTCAGTCACTGGCACTTAGACATATTCACCACAAGTATTCAGTTTCAGTTTCACCTGTGTTTCTGCTATATTTATTTTGCAAATTTGTCAATTACAAAGGATACCAGGGGATAGTTTGCATAGTGTGTTGCAAATGATCACCCCAAGGTCCCACAGTTGTTTCCATTTTAACAACAATTCTAGCTTCATATTCTAGAGGTTTTGTGGGGAACCAGGATTGTCTTCTGGTTTGCTGTCATTGGGTTCACCCCAAATATCTTCATTCCAGTCTTCAGGGGATACTATTAGTTTCCTAATCTCTGCGATGTTAGGGGGAACAGGGAGCCTGTATAAGCACCATTTTGACCTTTTCTCACAAATTTTCTTTTATTCTTTTCTTCCTATTATTGTTTTTGCAGCTGTTCTACTTTTAAAGACAGCAATAACTCAGTTGCCTTCCTACTGTATTTCCTTCTCAATGTCTTGTTCCTTCCTTTGTCTATTCTCCCTTCTTGATATGCATCTTCCAAACGGGTACCTGGCATCTTGCAGATAACTCTTTTCAACCCTTTATGTGGCCCCGAATTGCCTTTAAGTGGTTTTTAATGACTCCCCAATTATGCCCAGTCTTCTGAGAATTTGGGATTCACTCCATGCCTTGGTAAATAATTGGTGATAATGATTTGCGGAAACAAATAAACTCCACAACTTCTGTGAAAGTTGTAAAGCTGCTATGTTTATTACAGCACTGGACACATGCGGGAATCATTCTTTTTAATAGGACATGCGTGCCTCTGGGAACTCCAGATCCTTTTTTATCTCTCTCTCAAATACATATGCATGCCATTTCACAATAGGTTCATACATATTCATTCTACTGATTTCGAGTGACATTTGCTACTAATTTTTCTTTATCAGAAAGAATTCCTGGGTCATTTTGACCCTGCTTTCCATAGCAGCCTCTCTGTTTCAGAGTTCAAGGGGTCTCCCCCTTACCTCCGTCCTTCGGCTGAAGCAGTTTCTCAGAGCATAGACTTTGCGAGAACAGGCAGTCAGACTAAACAGCTATGTCTGTAAGCTACAGACTTAATTCAAAGATGTACATTTCACCTAAATCAAAATGGATTTCTACTCTGTACTCTGGAAAATTTCTACTCTGTCTCATCCCCCCCCCCATCCCTTTCCTAAAAGAAATAAGCAAATTTTTTTACTTAATGCAAATTCTTATGACAATAAGTGTGCCTTAGTCCTTTACCTTGTATATCTGATAAGGACGTTTTTCAAGCATACACAACTGTTACCAGTATATACATGCACAGTTTTCTGATTAGTGCTTGGATGAATCTTGAAGTGGCAAATATTTTGTTCAGTGTTAAGCCACACATCTTGAGCATTAATAGTATTGCTTCTTAGTTGTTTCTTAGTAACACAAGATTCTAGGTTTACTGTTTGCTGCTTTTTATTTACTTTTCGTGCCTACACTTCATGTTCTGAAGGGTAGAGCACTGTTTTTTTCATGATTTAATCTTAGTGCAATGATGGGATGGATAACGTAAATAGTGGCATTATGTATAGTAAGCACAAAGGCAGTGGCCACATTAGAAGCAGGATTATAGGCAAAATTTATCATAGTCTACCAGGATTGAAACTTCTT
>NW_005055452.1:0-1067 GCF_000277835.1 Geospiza fortis
TTGGGAAGACCCAAATGATCCAAGGAAGGTACAAAGAATAACACCAAACTGAAAAATAAGACAAAGCTTACATGACTGGTTTCAAGCACTGCCTGAATAAGCCTTGAGACACCTTCGACATCTCCTTGGGGAGGAATATTTCAGACAGAAAGATGAGGACTGTTTTGGTCAAAGAGTTCTTATATTCTGACCTTAGCCTGTGAATTGTACAGGGAAGAAGGGGAATTACCCTTTCCATCAGTGCCATACTGTAAACTTTATTTGATTCATCCCAATACTAGACATGCTAGCTGGGTTATAAGTAAATGTTTGAATTGTGGGAATAATTAGTATTGTAGTTCACAAAATCTATGCTTTTGTTGCAAGAAGTGTTGAAGTAATAACTTTGTTTTTTGGATTGGAATTATTAGTGCCTGTTGAATGGGAGATACCTGGGGAACCGTCTGAAACCACAGTTAAGGAGTGTCAAAAATGATTGGCCTAGAAATTAGTAAAAAGGAAGTGACAAGGGAAAAAGAGGGCAAGCCTGGGTTGACCACTGTACTCGTCACCGAGAAGATCATATACACCTGCTATGGGTTGCAACCCCATAGGCAGGGAAGGTGGAGGTATAAGCCATACCAAACCTCTGTTATTCCTCTTTCTGTCACTCATTTGTTGTCTTTTCCCTTTAGGAATACAGGCAAGATCGTGTCACAAATGCTACCGAAAGCATTACATAGAAAGAAACCAAAGTTCCTCTTTTATTACACACACCTATGTCAACAGCCACTGTTATAACCCATCCAAATTAAGTACCTGCAGGCAAAACAGGGAAAAATATTGGATTGCAAGAAACTTAGGAAAAAGTGGTAATAGACGGGGAATAAAATGTCTGAAAGGAAAGAGATGGATTTGTTTTACATTTAATCTTAGAGATATAGTCCAAGATTCGGTAAAAAAAAATAGTAAACAAAAAGGCAAAACCAGCACAGCAATCTAACTCTGTATTGGCCCCAAATTTTATGCTGAATCATATTATAAGACTCCAGGCAGTTATAGAGATGGTAACGAACAAAGCTGCTCAG
>NW_005055452.1:1077-10261 GCF_000277835.1 Geospiza fortis
GGTTGGACTTTTCTGGGGTAACCTTTGGTAGTCCCCACGGAAGACCCTTCATCTGCTTTATAAACACCGTGAAGGACAGACTGAGATGGGAGAAGCCTCTCCCTCAAGGACTGAGACATGAAACCCCTATATGGAGAAACTCCTCCTCCTCCCAAGGACTGAGACTGAAACTCCTAACCCAGGGGAGGTGTGTGGGGAGTCGACCTGACTAAAGCGAGATGTTTGCCTGCAGGTGTGGCCATTGGACCAAGAAGACAATGGTTCTCACCTACTGCTGAGAATATGGACTGTTTGTACCTGTCTTCAATGCCTTCTTTCCCCCCAGCAATTTCAAGAGACTATTATTTATTGTATCTGATCCCCCTCAGTGATTTCAAGACCTGTTCCCCCCCCTCAAAAAAGGACTATAACAGAACCTTGAGTTAACCAGTGTCTTTGAGATCTCTCCGACGTAACAGGCGGATCCTTGGCCGGACTGCAAAGGACTTTGTCTCTACGTTTGGTAGCTATAACACCCCCCCCACCACCCTTTCTCTCTCCCCCTTTCTCTATCTTTTTTCTCTCAATCCCTCTATCGCATTTGCTGTGGTCATTCAATAAAGGTGCGTTTGTTTTGATTAATACTGAAATCCCCACTGCGTTGAGTTTTGCACTCTGAACCATCACGACCCCCGTTCGTATGAGTGGATTGTGACACCAGTGGATCGTGAGGGGGGGTATAAGCCATACCAAACCTCTGTTATTCCTCTTTCTGTCACTCATTTGTTGTCTTTTCCCTTTCAGGATACCGACAAGATCGTGTCACAAATGCTACAGAAAGCATTACATAGAAAGAAACCAAAGTTCCTCTTTTATTACACACACCTATGTCAACAGCCACTGTTATAACCCATCTAAATTAAGTACCTGCAGGCAAAACAGAGAAAATTATTGGATTGCAAAAAACTTAGGAAAAAGTGGTAATAGATGGGGAATTGAATGTCCAAAAGGAGAGAGATGGATTTGTTTTACATTTAATCTTAAAGATACAGTTCAGGATTCAGTAGCAAAACGACTAGTAAACAAAAAGGTAAAACCAGCACAGCAATCTAATTCTTTATTGACCCCAAACTATATATTGAATCGTATTATAAGACTCAAAGCAGTTATAGAGATGATAACAAATAAAGCTGCTCAGGCATTGGAATTAATATCGAGACAGCAAAGCCAAGCAAAAACTGTAGTGTATCAGAATAGGTTGGCTTTGGACTATTTACTGGCTAAAGAAGGGGGTGTTTGTGTGTTGCAGACAACTTTTATGGAAAATCCTTTCCTTAGGATTTTTCCTCCTGAGAAGCTGAGAGGCCTCAGGAACAAAATGTAAACATTGATTATCTGCTGCTGTGGAATGCAACAGGTGGATCTGTGATTGGTCTCATTGATTTGTTTCTAATTAATGGCCAATCACAGTCAGCTGGCTCAGACTCTCTGTCCAAGACACAATTATCATTCTTTCTTTTCCTATTCTTAGCCAGCCTTCTGATGAAACCTTTTCTTCTATTCTTTTAGTATAGTTTTAATACAATATATATCATAAAATAATAAATCAAGACTTCTGAAGCATGGAGTCAGATCCTCGTCTCTTCCCTCATCCAAGAACCCCTGTGAACACGGTCACAGGATCTCTGTTGCCTTTGGCTGAGGTGCTTGGGTGGGATTTCTTAAAAGCTGTGTTTTATCTGATTGAAACCCTTTCACATCCTCCCAGGAGCCAGCTCACCAGGGAACAGCTTCCATGGCCTGGAGGGGCACAGAAATCCCAGGGGAAACAGCCCTTGGGCACCTGTGCCTCCTCACTCGAACCAAGGTGGCCACTTTCCAACGTTTGGAAGGTGGCCAGAGCCCAGGGAAATATTTTGGCAGCTGAGCATGGCTCTGTGAAAGCAGAAAACTATGCTATGTAAGGTACTTTTTAACTAGCTCAAGAAAGAGATGAGATAATCAAGAAATTCTTTGCACAGAGATCACAGCAACAAGACGGTAAAATCCCAAAGAGAAAGAATTATTGCCTCCTTATCGTGAAGAACTAGTATCCTTGCAGAGTCCATGGAGTCTGACCATGATTTACAAGATGAAGGGGGAGAAGTTGACCACAACCAGAAAACACCCTTTGTTTGAAAAGAGTTTTTGAATCATGTATGAGATATATGAATATGCAACAGGCTATTGCTTTTAAGAGTTAATCCTTTGTTAGTCAGCCATGCTTTTTTTTGAGGAACGCATCCGAACATTTGTGTTCTTTGCTTTTATTGTCCTTTATTGTCCTAACTCTGATTGCCCAAATTCTTATTACTCTAATTTTTATTGCTATTTTTATTACCATTTTATTACTATTAAACTTTTAAAATTTTAAAACAAGTGATTGGCGTATTTCACATTAACCAAGCCCTTTGAACTGTTTGTACATGAGAGGCATTATTTAGCCCTGGGGGCCCTGATGCAGAAGCTGGGAACCTGGAGGAGACCCGTGGGCTATTTCTCCAAACAGCTGGACAACATGAGCAAAGGATGGCCAGGATGCTTGCGAGTGGTTGCTGCAACTGTTCAACTCATCCAAGAGGCCAGGAAGTTCATTTCTGCACAGCACATAACTGGTTTTATCACTCACATGGTGATAATCTGTATTAGAGCAAAAGGGGGGACATTGGCTATCCCCCAGCAGGATGCTCAATGTCATAGTTTAAGATGGGAGGAATTTAGGGAAGTGAGGGAAAAGTTTTTTGTGTAACTGATAGTCCGTTGAACTACTGAGAAGCTGGACATACCAAGTTGTGCTTTTGGAACAGTATTATGTGGAATTGAAGATGACAGCAGCCACAAATCCAGCCATGTTCCTCGATCCAAATGCAGTGGATAAGGGAGCCCTGATGCGATTGTCTCCAAACTGTCAAACAGGTATATTCCAGCAGGACTGATTTGAGAGATGATCCAATAGACAATCCTGATTTATAATTATTCACACATGGGAGCAGTTTGATGAAGGATGGAAAACAGATGGCAGGATATGCAGTGGTAACCACTACTGAAGTATTGGAAGCTCAATCTTGACCAAATAATACGTCAGCACAAAGGGCAGAAATAATAGCACTAAAACAAGCATTGAATTTGACAGCAGACAAAAGGGTGAATATTTGGACTGATTCTAGGTATGCATTTGGTCTAATTCATGCCCATGGAGCTATATGGAAGGGAAGAGGACTGCTATCAGCTCAAGGATCAGCTATTAAACACAAAGAAGAAATTTTACAACTTCTGGAAGAAATTAAAAAACCAAAGGAGGTGACAGTGATGCATTGCAAAGCACATTGACCTGGGCAAACGAATGTTATAGTGGGAAACTGATTGGCAGATAAAGCAGCTCGAGGAGTAGCTGAAAAAGGCATCCTAGCCCTAGTGCCACAAAGACAAATTGGCATATCTGAATTTAAGCCTAATTATGACAGTGAGGATCAGTGCTTAGCAAACACATTAAAAGCCACTAAGAATCAGGAGGGATGGTGGCTAACAGACAGTCAACAGGTTATAATTCCACCTTCTATAATGAGGAAAATAATGGAAAAAGAACACAACAAAACCCATTTGCGATTGAGTCCATGATATCTAGTCTCCAAAGCTCTGTACTCAGTGTAGGAATGACTAAAATAGCAAAATCAATCCTAGTGAAGTGTCTAACTGGTTTAAAAACAATCCCATATATAGGAAGAGGCCACCTCCTGGAACAACTAAACAGGGAAATTCACCTGGGCATTACTGGCAAATAGATTTCTCTAAATTACCCAGACAAAATGGGTATAGGTATCTTTTGGTATTGGTAGGTACTTTTTCCAGATGGCCAGAAGCCTTTCCCTGTTGCACCAATAAAGCTGGGGAAGTGGTAAAAATCATGCTTAAAGAAATCATACCAAGATTTGGGCTGCTACTTGGGATGTCTGCAGATAGAGGCCCACATTTTATAGCAGATGTGGTACAACAACTGAGCAAAACTCTAGGTATAAAATGGGACTTGCACACACCTTGGTGACCACAATCAAGTTGAAAAGTGGAAAGGATGAATCAGACTTTGAAATGACAAATTAGCAAAATGTGTCAAGAATCTTCCTTAAAATGGCCACAGGCCCTCCCTCTGACTCTTTTGCAAGTCAGAATTCAGCCAAGGTCAAAAACGAAAGTAAGTCCCTATGAATTGCTGTATGGACAGCTGTATTAAACATCATCCATTCCTGGAGAAATGCATTCAAAAGGAGAAGCAGATTAAAATCTATACTTAATTTCTTTCAGAAAATCTCTAGCTGGACTCCATCAGTTTATAACTGTATCGGGATCAGTTGTTTTGGATGCACCCATTCACCCATACCAACCTGGAGACTTTCACATATGTAAACATGTGGAACGCTGAGCCCTTAAAAGAAAAGTGGAAAGGACCCTTTCAAGTCCTCCTGGTAACCTACATGGCACCTAAGGTGGAAGGAGTCGAACCCTGGGTCCATCAAACGCAGGTAAAACCAGCAACTACACATTAAATACAGTAGAAACAAGATTAATTAACACCGTGGAGGGTTTTTTTATATATAAATCCTATTTTTTTTAGGTATCTGATATGATTTTCTAGGGATATTATTTATTATATCTACATAAAGATGATAAATAATGGCATATTTATAATAATAATAAAAACTATGTTGTTAATCTCTGTGAAGGGAAATGTGATCTTAAAGCTAGTGTAAGATTTTGGCAGATTACAGAATGTAACCTCTATAACAGCTTATTTTCCAACACCAACCTCTGCAGAAAATCCAGTTCCATGGGAAGTTTCAGGCAGCAATTTGACAAAAATTTGGAAACACATGTGGGAAGGAAATAGTACCCATGCCAATTGGACAGGGATGGTAGGAGAATATTCTTTATAATGATACTGTTGAGAATTCTAATAGCTAAAAACAAGATCTGAAAATAACCTCAATTATTATTTGTTGGCTGACAGATTGCACTAATACCCCTTGGGGATGTGAAATACCAGAAATATGGAACAGCCCTCAGACAGGACTATATCCAGCCGGTTTAGTGGTGTCTAGATTGGGAAGAGAGTCCAGGCCACACAGAGGACCCCTTATAGGTTGGTGTAAAATATCCTGATTTAATTAGGTCAAGGCAAAAGGATCCAAGGACAAAGGAAAAGTGGAATTGCACTCAAACATACATTTGTACTAGTAGGAATCCTGAGATACAGTAGCTCGTGGCTGTGGTCCAGGCTTTAAGGTTGGGATGCGTTTGTAGAAATTATTCTACCTTTCTTAATGACACCTGGTCTCACCTAACAAATAACAAGACTTGGAGAGACACAGACTGTGAGCAGGACAAGGTAAAATCATGAGGACCCACAGTATGGGTAGGAAATAATGGAATTTGGACGACACATTTGCCCTTAGGAGAATTGAGAGTGCAATGGACACTGGGAGTATTATGTCCCTTGTGGAAGGAATCACCATTGGAAACCCAAGTATAGGGAAAAGTTCATGATGAAAATGTGATGAAACTTGGAAACATCCCAGTATGGGAGTTATAGTGAGATGGATTTAGGAATCCATCTGTACTCCTTAAATATCTACCTTTAGGAACAGACCAGCCATACACAATTTGACTCTACAAAGGGAAACTTTAGCAAATGCAACTCAATTGGGGTTTACCGAAATAAATGAACAATTGCAAGACACAACTAAAATGACCTTACAAAATAGATTTGCCTTAGACTTATTGCTGTTACATGAACATGGAATACTTGTTGTGTGTACATTCCAAAGGCGGCTGCTAAGTGGATGATCAAATAGAGAGGATAAAATCGATTGCTGCATCTAGCAAAGAATTAAGGGCAGGATTAGAAAGTAACTGGTTAAACAAAATATTTAAAGGATTTGTATTTTCTCTGACTGGTTGGTTGGCCTCACTTTTGCAAAGTATAATTGTGATCATAGTAATAATCGTGATTAGGATGCTTGCTTTAAGCTGCATAAAAACCATGATTACTAATGCAACAAGAGGAACTTATATGATGTTAGTAAAAAGGCAAAGTGAGGCTTATGAAGGCTTGCAAAGAAGACAAGCTTCACAAGCCTCAAAAGGGGGGAATGTTGCCAGATGAAAAATCATTTGCACCCTGTGGGATAGTACAATGCTTATTCTTCAAAGAACACTGGCCTATGGAACTGTACAATGCTTATTCTGTAGAAAGAAGAACTGGAAAGCATCCAGCCCAGTTGTGCCAACTTTTAACAGTTCACCAAGCAGTCAGGTATGACTTTGCGATCATCGACCACCAGGGACCACCAAAGAGACCCCCAGAACAGAAGAACACACGCTTTAAGGGGACAGAAAATATGTTAATGATTTGGGGGAAATAATTATCATTTGTCTGTTAATTCCAGGAAAATCAAGAAACATTAATGTGAAATATAGTATGTAAACAGGAGCTTTTTCTGTACTCATCACACACCATATTTTGGAGGAGATATTCCCTTGTGCATCCAGCCAAATAAAGAATGCCTGCTTCTTAATGCTGCATTGGTGCCAAGATTTTTTTTTTACTGATTTTTGGTAGTACACCACCTTTATTAAGAAGTTTTTTTATCAGTTTACCCCCCACAACACCCTTCAGAAGCCTCCTGGAATGTTTCTGTCCCATTTTCAACCTTCCAGCAGATTTCAGGAAGTTCCAAGTCCCTCATAAAAACCAGCGTCTATAATCTGAAGACTTCCTCAGGTTGTTTAAAGAAGGTCTTGTCCCCTTCTTCACACTGATCAGATGGTCTGTAAGAAACTCACACCATATCACCCCTTACTAGTCTCTTCTCTGTTACTGAGTCACAAGCTGTCAGACAGCCTGTCACCTACTCAATAGATAACCTCTATATTCTTGAGCTACTCCTTCATGTAAGGAGTGATCCTCTCTGCTTTCTTGCCTTTCATAAAGAGCTGTTAGCTGGAGATGTACCATTTTATAAGACCATTTCCAGGTAAAACCTCTAGGTGAGATTCCTATTAGTACTTGATGAACTTCAAAAGTCTTTTCCTGTAAGCATCTGAATGTATGTAGAATAGCTGCAAATGGATAGGATAAGAGACCGGATCAGAAACCAGCATCCTTTTTTTGTCAAAAATACATGATAATATGGTATAATTATATGAAAGGAGCAAGGAAGCACAATGCAGCTACTAGTTCTAAACCTTGCTCTCTATATTTTTATATATATATATATATACATACAGACACACACACACACACACTGTATCATATATACCATTGATATTTACCCAAGGAAAGAATAGTTTTTATTTTACATCAGAGAAGGCCAGATGGGAAGTGAAACTCTAGGAATTCCACCTCCTAAGTTTAAGTCCAATTGATATAGCTAGGGCAACCATATTTACTGGAGGAGGCACACTACAGATAGGAAGGTGCTGTCCACTGAATATCACAGAACAACCTGGGACCTGCTGTGTGCTGCAGGGTGGTATGTACTGGGCTGTACAAAGTGGAATTCCATGTGGCGCCAACGTTGTCACTGTGTATGAGACGGGGACTGCGCCCTGATGGATCTGCAACAAAAACACGTGTGAAGTAAGCTGTTACAAGGGCTTTGAACAATTATGGCATGACAGAAAAAATGCTTTCACATAACATAAAGAAGAAATATTTTTTACTCTGAAGGTGTTTAAGAAGGCAAATACCTGCAATCCCTGTCCTTTACCAAAACAAACAAAAAAATTCTTCTCACTGGAGTATCACTCTTCAGCCAGTCCTTTTAGGACAAGGCCAGGAGGGGCCTCTCAAGATGTTAACTCCTCTAAGGCACCATTAGAGACACTCAAAAGCATCTCAAATTCAGAAAAGCTGCCCCTCGGACACACTAAGGTTAGTTCTCAAATAGGCAGCAGTAACCACCATGCAAAAGCCAGCAGGAAAGGGGGACCACATCCCTACAAGCAGTTAAAGAATCTCTTCAACTTGTCCTTGCAGAGCAATTAAATGTTAACCCAGAGACTTATGTTTTTGAATAAAAAGAACTTCAGCTATATTTTCTTTCCTATAAATAAGACGATCTCTGAATGCTTAATCGGGGCAACACTCCAGGCATGTGTCTTAACACGAGTAAAAACAGTAGTTGAAATCAAAGATTAATAGTAGAGAACATCATGGCTTATAGCTATTTTTAGTTAGCAGTGTTCACTTAAAACCAATCATCAGTCCAAGGCTCAAAAGTACTTAGGACCCAGAAACAACTCAATTACTTGTACTACATCAGGAATCTAGCAAAAATTGCAAAGAATCATAGGTAGGTAATGTGGATCCAGAGGATGCAATTATTTTGAAGAAGCTTCCATCACAAAGAACTAAAATGGAATTTACCCTTGTAAAACGAACAAGTAAGAACAGATCATTGCAACCTATAGTGCTGCATGGGGTTGTTGTGACCCAAGTTCAGGACCCAGAACCTGGCCTTGTGTCTTGGGGTGATTTTATGATGATACTCTATTCCTGATCATCTGCTTTATGCCCAAAAAGTACTGCTGTAGCTTTAAGGTGGATATGGGGGAGGGGCAGGAGCCTGGGAGCTCCTGCACCAGTTTTGTTCAAAGGCTGTCTCAGGAGCATGCTGGATGCGGCATGACCTGGACATTACGTTGTTGCTTCGCTACATTAGTTTTTGCTAGCTTAGGCAAAAAATTTTCTTTTTTTTTTTTCCTTTCCCCTGGACTGGAGGCTGCAGCAGCAATCCTCTTGGTGGCTTCTGTTTTTTTTTTTTTCTCTTTAACAGTTTGGTGAAATTTTGGTCTGAAATCAGACAAACACCCAGAACCAACAAGAGAAAGGACACCAAAATCCAAAAGCTTCATCTGCTGTGAGGAGACCAATGCCAGAGGTTCAACAGGTTCCCATCTGCTTTGCCCGAGCTGCTGCATGAACTCCTTTCTTCCTTTCCCTGAGACAAAGGGGCTGGACGCTATTTTGCCTTCCCTGCCTCACAGCAAGCCAGCACATTTTTTCTTTTCATTTTGAGTTTTTTTTGCTCTGCTGTGGGTCAATGAGTATATGTGTGTGCGGGGTAAGGTTCTGAAAGTTCACTGTTGTCCTGGTTTAGAGCAAATTTGG
>NW_005055453.1:0-5061 GCF_000277835.1 Geospiza fortis
CAAGAACAAGGGCTGGTGATCCTGAAATATCCTCCATCTGCTTTTAGAAAAAGTTATCCATCTCTTCTTCCTGGTTGCGTGGTCGATAACAGACTCCCAGTAGGATGTCAGCCTTGTTGGCCTTCCCCTTAATTTTTACCCATAGGCATTCAACTTCATTAGTTTCAATACCCATGACATCAAAAGCCTCCCTATAAAGGGCCACCCCTCCACCTCCTGTCCCTTTCCTGTCTCTTCTGAAGAACTTGTAGCCATCCAGTGCAGTGCTCCAGCTATGTGAGTCATCTCACCATGTTTCCGTGATGGTAACTACACCATAGTTTTGCTGCTGTACCATGGCTTCCAGCTCTTTGTGGTTGTTACCCAAGCTGCATGCATTAGTATACATGCACTTCAGCTGGGCTGCTGATTTCACCCCTGATGCTGGCTTACCACCCTTGGGCTTGCTTCTGGAGAGCCCAATTGCATCCTCTTCCCATTTCAAACCTAGTTTAAAGCCCTCTCAGTGAGCTAAAATCCTTCTGCTCTTAACGGAGAGATGGACCCCATCCAGTTCCAGCAGGCCAGGTGCCTTGAAAATTGCCCCATGATCAAAGAACCCAAAATTCTGCTGATGACATCAGCCCCTGAGCCACTTGTTGATAAACGTTGGCTCTCCTGTTCCTTTCATCATTTGTCTGCCATTGCAGGGCCTGAGCAAAATACTATCTGTACTGCTACCCTATCAACCACTTGACCCAGTGCTCTGAAGTCCCTTTTAATTGCCCTGCTGCTCTTCTTTTCAGTCTTGTCACTGCCAGCCTGGAGTATCAACAATGGGTAATAATCAGAGGGTTGTATCAGCCCAGGTGGTCTCTCAGTAATATTCCATTCCTGAGCCCCAGGGAGGCAACAGACCTCCCTTTTGGATGGGTGCAGTGGACACACAGGGCTCTCTGTTTTCCTCAGAAGGGAGTCACCCACTACCACTTATCGATGTGGGACAACCCCCAGCCAGCAAATAATGTGCAATGACTCCATGATTCAGAAGGCTGAACAAATGCTTTATTAAGCTATACTCTGTTACATTACTACTATACTAAAACTATATCACACTAATGGAAAACCTGTGACCCTTTCTGACAGTCACGACACAACTTTGACCTAATTGGTCAATCAATCCAAACAACCATCACCAGAGTCCAATTAACAAATCCCTTTCGTTACACAATCTCCATAACACATTCCACATGTGCCAAACAACAGGCGCAGCAAATAGAGATAAGAATTGTTTTCTCTTCTCTCTCTGAGCTTTCTCACTGCCTTCCCCAGGAAAAATCCTGGGAGAGAGAATTATGTCTCTCTCTGTTCAAAGAGTATATGAATACCACAACCACTACCCTTCTTTTCTTTTTAATGCTAGAGGTAGTAATCTGTTTGACAGACAAAGTGTAATTGGAAGGCTTACTGGGCAGATTATTTTCTTCTGTGTCATCTGGCTGACCCTCCTCATCCAGGACCTCATACCTATTCTGAAGTGGCACCTGGGTAGATAATGGGAGTCGGGAGGAATTTTTATTACCTCCCTGAGTAGGGACCACTTTCCACTCCCCTTCATCCACCAGGTGTCCTCCTATTGCCTGATGGTAGGAGGCATGGGAGTCCTCTGACTCCTGGTGGGCTTCTCTCAGGGATGGAAGGGTAAAACTCCACCAGTCTATTTCCCTTTAACTTTCTCTCATGCTCCTTAGTCTTTCTACTTCCTCCTTAAGCTCGGCCACCAGCAAAAGGAGATCATTCACCCATTCGCACCACAGGCAGGTGTCTTTTGCAATGTCCCCTGGTACTACTGACAAGCTCAAACACTCCTCACAGGAAGGGGTCTGGACAAATGCTTCCTTCTTCGAAGGTTCTGTTCGGCTAGGTACATTTTTACTAGCTGTAGCTTTTGATTGTGTAATGACCATTGCTGAAAAAAACCCCAAACCAACCAAATCTCAACACAAAACAAACTAAAAACCCCACTAGCAGGCAGATGCCTGCAACCCTGCCTGCTTGCCCTGCCTGTGCCAAATGCTGCACAAACTGCTGTGCTACGTCCTCAGAGACATGTCACACCCCTGTTCACCACACTCTGGGTTGCCATGCTCCCTAGAGCCCTTTTTTAATCACACCACCACTGGCCAGAGGAAACCTCACACTGTGCCTACACCTGAGAAGCTTTCCTGCTGCATAATGGCTTCCAGCTCCTCCTGTTTTTTATCCATACTGCTGCATTGCTGTAGATGCCCTTCAGCTGGGCTATCAATTTCACCCTCGACACTGGCCTGCTGCCCATAGGCTTGTCTCTGGCGAGCCTGGTTTTGTCCCCTTCCCCCTTCAAACCTTGTTTAGAGCCCTCTCAATCAGCCCTACCAATTCACAGGCTAGAAGCCTTTTCCTCCTTTTAGACAGGTGAAGTCCATCAGTCTCCAGCAGGCTCAATGCCATATAAACCGCCCCATGATCAAAAAAGCCAAAATTCCACCAATGGCACCAGTCTTTAAGTTGCATGTTTTTCAGGCGTGTTCCCCTGTTCCTTTCAGTATTCTTCCCTCTAGCAAAGGGATTGAGGAAAACAGCTCCTGAATATCTGTCCCTTCAACTAGTCACTCCAGTGCCATGAAGTCCCTTTTGATTGCCCTTGGACTTTTCTCTTTGAGTTCATCATTGCCAACCTACAACCAACAGTGGGTAATAATCAGAGGTTAGTGATGTGACAAAGAAATGTGCCCCAAGCTGTTTGATCCCTGGGTGGTCAGGCATGTGGGAGGACTTGGGCAGATGCCTGTAACACTTATCACCTCCAGTAGCCTGGGATTTTATGCCTGAACAGATATGTAATCCTATTGAATTGGTATACCACTTTACAGAAGGGTGACCCTGTGAGATCCAGTAACTCCTAGCATTGCTTTGGGGCTTGACCTATGCCTCTCAAGCTTCTTTCCAGCACCATCAGAGGAGCAGGGGAAGGAAGGTCTCTGCATCTGAGGACAACATGGCTGAGACAGCAACCCAAACCCCAGCTATAGTCATTTCCCCAATAGTCAAAAAACCCCCAATGGATGCAGATGTTGATGAGTCCATCCAATCTGTTAGAAAGGGAGGAGGAGGAGGAAGAGGAAGATGCAGTGGAAGAGGAAGAGGAGGAGGAGGAAGAACCCCAGGTTCACGTGGCATGGCACTCTAGGATTCCTCATGTGTGACCAGGAGGAGGATATATGAAAGTGGGATGGTGTGTCTTCCTCAAAGCTATAAGCTGGTATATGTGAACGGCAGGGGAAGACATCTGCTAAGGCTGACACACTCTGGTTGCTACTAAGAGATTGGAAGGAAAGCAGCAATCTCCCGGATTGCCTCTCCTCCTGATCTTGGTGATGGGACTTCTGGTCTGATACTGCAGGATTCAGATAGTAAATACTCTGACCAGGAAGAAATGAAAAGAATAATAGGATTTCCTGGACTCTGTGGATTCAATGATCTGGCACATCATATCCACAGGAGTATATGGCTCTAGTGGACACTGGTACACAGTATACCCTAATGCCATCCAGGTACAAGGGATCAGAACTTACCTGGATTTTGGGAGTGGCAGGATGATCCCATTAATTGTCTCTGCCTAGGTAAGTGTCCTGGTTTAGGGCAAATTTGGGAGAGAAATCTCCAAAGGGGGCCCCTCCAGAAAGCAAACCCACACAGCCCCTCCCCCCAACCGGTTCGGGAAGAATTCCTCGGAGAGAAGTGGAAAGAACCTGTTTATTTAACAGGCACAGCACTCCCCAGCACACAAAATGAACAATACCAGGTGACACCACTCTGAAACAGATGACAAATTCAGAAAGTCCCTCTTGGGGGGTGGTCGCTCTGTTCTCAGTCCCTCCAGTGCTGGGCAGCTGCTGCAAGCCGCACAGTGCAGACTCTTGGTGTTCCCAGGTCCCAGTCCGGAGCAGGTTCAAGATGGTCAGAAAAAGAAGAGGATAAACAGTCCAGGAAGAAATGTGGACTGTTTAGCTAAACTAGCTAATGAGCAGAAGCAAAAGCAAGCAGAAGCGAGAGAGAGCAAGCAAAGCAGAAAGTGAAAGTAAGAAAGCCAAAGCAGCCCTAAATACATCTCTGTGTCCCTGATAAGAAAAACCCAAACAAAACTTCCACTCTTCAAAGCCATTCTTAAAGGCACAGAACATAATATCCTGCAGAAACAGAACATATGAATGGGGATACGAGCATCATAACGTCACCCTAGGACAGTAAGCTGCTAAGATAGAAGTGGCAGTGTCTTTTATCTTCTCCATGACTCATCCCTGATAACTCCCTATCTCCACTAATGAGCCATCTAGGTCTCTAAGCATGACTCATAGAATTACATCATTGTGGAAGTTTGCAGGCAGCCCCGACATGGGAAGAGATGAGAATCTTGACTCCATGTTTCAGAAGGCTAATTTATTATTTTATGATACATATATTATATTAAAAGAAAAAGATATATTAAAGCTATACTAAAAGTATAGAAGAAAGGATTTCATCAGAAGGCTTGAAAGGGAAGGAAGTGGAACAATAACAAAAGCTTGTGACTCTCTGAGAGTCCGAGCCAGCTGACTGTGATTGGCCATTAAATAGAAACAACCAACATGGACCAATCAAAGATCCACCTGTCGCATTCCCCACAGCATCAGATAATTATTGTTTACATTTTGTTCCTGAGGCCTCAGCTTCTCAGGAGAAAAATCCTGGCAAAGGGATTTTTCAGAAAATGTCTGTGACATGTCACCCTTTTTATTTAAATTAAATTAAAAAGAAATGTGTTTGTAATTTCATCTGCTGGGCCCATGCAGAAGAGAGAACAAACACTTGAGAGGTTATCTGTTGCCGATCAAAACCTCAATCAAGTGCTGATGTGGAATGATCAAGGAAATTCTTCACCTGTAGAACATCAAATCCTATCATATCTCTAAAACAAGCTTACAATACAAGAAAATGCAAAAACAATGCAAAGAAAGTTCATTGCTTCAAGCCCAAACAGCTGAGTTTCAGGAGAAAGTCCAT
>NW_005055453.1:7410-10249 GCF_000277835.1 Geospiza fortis
CCCGCGGCGCTGGCCAGGGCGGCGGAGCCAACTCACATCCCCCCTGAGGGCAACGAGATGGGGAAAAAGCGGCTCCGTTTGAGCATGCTCCAAAGAAGCAGAAAAAAACTTTTCCTCAGTTGCGAGTAAAGCCTCGCTTCCCCTCCACAATGCGAGGGGGCTGGGAACCAGCAGTTCGTGTCCCTGGACAGGTTCCTCTCCTGCTTAGTCTGGCGGGAAGGGAGCACGACCTCTGCATTCGGCAATCCATTCAATTAAAAATTCTCTCCGTCTCAAAACTTTGAAGAGAGTTTTGAATGCCGGATAAATTCAAGGAAATCCAAAACCCTGGTAAAGAGCCTCCCCAAAAATGAATTCCATGCATTCCCATATGTATGAATTGAGGGAATGCACCACATCTGTAAAAAATCCATGGAAGTTTGTCCATCTGAAAAACTCACAGAAATGTCTCGTCACCATATGAACTCTGTCTTCACGACCCCACATTTGCCAGAGGGCAATAATTTTCTCCTCTGAGGGAGAGAACAGAACCTCCATCTCTGTAGGCACCCTCTGCCAAATCCCAGCCCACATTCTGCGAAGGACAGTATTTTCAGGAAGGGAAGAGTTAACAGTACCTTGCGACAGTGTCCTCTGTGCTTCAGCAGGCTGCTCTGTGCTGCAAAGGTTTCTGGACATCTTGTCTGGGAGACTTTCCAAAAGGTTCTCTCTGTGGTCAGCCTTGGCTGTGAACTCTGTCCAAATTCAGGGTCTTCGGTTCTTCAGCTCTGAGCTAGAAGCCACTTCTGTGGTCACTTGTGTAATGACCATCAATGCCACTCACTCAGGGTTCACCCAACATGGCAATGCTCCACTGTGGGCTCACCAAATGTGGAATTTTTCTTCACTCGAGGTCACCAATTGTGGTGGTTTGCAGGGGTCCCAGGACAAGGGAAGAGACGAGAATCTTGACTCCATGTTTCAGAAGGCTAATTTATTATTTTATGATATATATTAAAACCATACTAAAAGAATAGAAGAAAGGATTTCATGAGAAGGCTTGAAAGGGAAGGAAGTGGAATGATAACAAAAGCTTGTGACTCTCAGAGAGTCCGAGCCAGCTGACTCTGATTGGCCATTAATTAGAAGCAACCAATCAAAGATGCACCTGTTGCATTCCACAGCAGCAGATAAATATTGTTTACATTTTGTTCCTGAGGCCTCTCAGCTTCTCAGGAGAAAAATCCTGGCAAAGGAATTTTTCAGAAAATGTGTCTGTGACACATCATCCCATTGTGAGATGCTCTGCCCAGGGAGAGGAACCGAACATTCCTACATGTATATAATCTGAGGCTTGGAACACCACTATAGCACTATCACTGGATTCCCAGAGGACAAGAGCTCAATAAATACTACCAGACCTCCAGAGAAAGACCAGACCTTTATACAGGATCACCACTTTGACAAAACCACATCCATCACTCCAACAGGACTGTAGTCACCATTTAATTGTATGTGGAGGCCTTTGAGCCTATTAGGGGAACTTCTGGAGTAATACCCTGGAAGAATCTGCCACAGGTTTAGAGAATGCCTCACTGCTGAGGGTGAGACACAAGGGGCTTCTCCCATGGTGCTCTGCAGCGCTATGTTAATCTGCCCTTTCCCTATAGGTCACTGCCCTTTGCCCTGCCCTTGTACTGCCCCTGTGCCTGGGCCCCTGACCCCATACTTAACCCAGGACACAGCACTATTTTCTCATCTTTTGAACCTGGAATCCTTCAGTGTGACTCTACAATAAACCTTGCTGGAACTCTATAACTCTATACAAGACCCTGTGGCTGCTGCCACTGGAAAAAAGCTGCATTTGGGTGTTCCAGCTTCCCCGAGGAAAAAAAATCCCAGTTTTCTGGAAGACTTTCCTGAGGGACCCAAACAGCAACCCTTCGTCGTCGAGGATTGGTCGCCTCAGCGAGACCCCCATGAGATTTTTCTTTTGGCCAACTGGTGTGGTGAGTATGCTTCAGTGAAGGTCACAGTTTTATTTTATTTTCGCATTTTTATCTCGTGGGAGGGAGAAAGAGCGAGATGGGACTAAAATTCACCATCTCGCAGCAGGAAGTTTATTTACAAGTTTATGCCAGCCTTGTTAAAAATGGTGTTGAGTTTTCTAAGAGGGATTTGAAGGTTTTTGTTTGCTGGATTTTTAAGTATTTTACAGATATCACATGAGAATCAGTTTTGTCGGTCGAGTTTTGGGGCAAAGTTGGGAAAAAGTTATATATTTTCCAATCTGAGGGGAATTTTCAGGTTGGGAAGTTTTATCTGTTTTTTCGTTCTATTTATGAAGTGATTGAGGGTTTGGGGGAAAGTTCGGTGAATGTTAAGTGTTCGGTACCCCAGTTATTATCCCAGTTATCGTGTTCCTCCCCCCGTGTCCCTGTTCCTTTGTCCCCTCAGGACAAGTCTGGAGATGGAAACTGCCTAAAGGCATGGGAGAGCTACCTGCCATCTGCCATCTCTGGTCCTCTCCTGTCCCCTTCTCAGGATGACACTGGCCATGCCACCCTGGGCTCCAACCTAATCCTGTTTCCTATGCTCATGTGCCCAGTTCCCCCAGCCAGTTCTATGGCTCAAAATGGCACCAGCTTCGTCAGTTGAGCCACCATTTTGAATGATCTGGCACAAAATTTTCCTGCCTTAGCCACACAAAATAGTGCCTGTGATCCTCCTCCTCCCCTCTCCCACCCCTCTGTTGGGCTCTGCCCCCACATTGTCACACTCCCCTTCCATCAGGAAGCTTCTTCCTTGTGCAGCCCCCACCTCCTCTGATCTCAAGGATTTTTTCCTTCTGGGAAGCTGA
>NW_005055454.1:0-10244 GCF_000277835.1 Geospiza fortis
ATTTCTACCCTGTTAAATTTCCACTCTCTTTCACCCTGAACAAAATCACAATTTACCAATACCTCTTAGCACCTAACCCTGATGCTAAACAGAATATCCCTTTATTCGGTCACTCACATGCCTCCATTCCAAGGGTTCTTGGCTCTGATCCCTCTGGACCTCAGCTGGGCCTCCCCCGGAATGCCAGGTCCAGGGGTTTTTCAGATGCCTCACTGTCCCATCTGGGGCGCCAGAACCAGAACTGCTGCCTTAAACAGGTGGAACAGAGGCTAGACAGAGTTAAAGGGAATAAAAGGATATTTATTGAAGGGCCTTCAAAGGCCATACCCTGGCAGTACCAGAGCCACAGATTTGGCTCTGCCTGGATGGCTCCAAGATGGAAGCAAAAAGAGGACTTGGTCACAAGATCTCACATTTTTATGAGTTTTGGTCCATTAGCTTATTGGAGCTAAATGTCCAATTACAGCCCCAGACCATGAAGTCCCATCCTTCTTATTTTCCTCTCTTCAGTCCACATTGTTTATACTCTTGGGCCTGTGATCTGGATCCAGCTGTCCTTGGGTCCCCGGCTCGTGAAGGCACTGTTGTGTCTACCTACTCTGTGAAAAGAGCTTACTATCCCCGTATATGAAACCCAGACCCACACACCAAAGCAGCACAAAATCAAAAAGAATGAAAAAGAAAAAAAGAAAGCTAAACCCCAAGGTTTAAAAGCTAAAACCCCCGCCTCCGGTGGGAGGAGCCCCCAACCAAGCTGCCTCCAAAGAAGGCTGCAGAACTCAGAAGCAGAGCGTGGGAGAAACCTTTGCAAAGGTCCCGCTTGGGAAAAAGTAGTGCAGGGAGACAGGCGGGAGTGTGGTACTGCAGGGGCAGAGATCGTAGAATCTGCCCAAAGAGATGGAGTCAAACACACTATTTAAATGTCTCACAGCAGCCGATGTCAAGACACACAGTCACCCAGAGAAGTGAGAAGACAGCAGCTGCTTGCAAATGGATGGTGAAGAGGCAAACAGACACCAACTTTCCTTCCTTGCAAAGTATTACAGCCATGTCACCTCCTGATAAATTGTGGTTTTCATGTTACAAAAACTCTAATAAAGACACTGAAAGGTTGCCATACAAAAGTTATGATAAGGTACAACTGTTTGTAAAATATGCATTAGAACTCATGGTACAACATTCATTGTGGATGTTTGCATTTGTTAGAACCAAAATCATCAAGTCCATAATCAGTAAGGCGTTATATTTCTGCCTCAGACTATTAATGCTGTGTATCAGGGAAGCATTAGTGTGTGTATCATTATGTATCTTTTTCATACTTCTACGATTATTGTTGCAGTATCTCAAGAAGAATGGCTAAGACCCAGGGGGTGTCCACTGAAATACCCATAGCAAAATTAATTTATCTTAGGCAAATTTCAATTGCAAAGTTCTTCAATTGAAGTTTTCCCACTTGTCATCATTCTAAAAAAATTGAAAGTCAATTATTAAACATTAACCAAATTTCTAGCTTCTAACAAGGCAAGAAGAGAGTATTGCTTACACTGTTATTCATGTTAAAAATTTTGGGGTTTTTTTGCAATGGATATTAATACAAACTTGGTTTTTGTGCAGGGAATCTCTCCCAACCAAGTCATTGGCCTGATCAACCTATGAACCTGGCTAGTAAAGATTCTGTGCAAAAAGGCTAACCCTTTTTCTTTTGAGACAGGCATAGAAGCTTCCTCTGGAGAAGCCCTCCAGGTTTGCTCATAATGAAAAAGAGACCTTTCAGCAACCCTCTACCTTATTAATACTATTAAGAAATGCATGCTTTATTTCTATTTCTACTTATTATACAAAGAAAAATGGGGAATAAAGGTTGGGGTGAAGGTACACACCCCCTTTTTGAGTTTTGAGTGGTGTTATGTTCTTATGTTTTATAATAAGTCATATAACAGTACAATATTCCTATGAAATCCAAAGTAAAGGACACTGGACAGCATTCTGAAGTCTCTTCAACAGAACAATGGATCACAAATGACCACCTACCTCATGGACAGTCAGTTCAAGGACTTGAATTGCTTACAAAGTATGTTCCTGTTTACAAACTGTTTTTCTGTTTACAGATTGTTTTCTGGTGTTGAGTTCTTCAAGGGATAAATGGGTTACAGGTAGTTTTTAATAGCTGGGCTTTTCTATAAGGGTTAAATGTGTTAAAGGTGGAATGGTTTTTGTTTCTTTATAAGCTGTAATATATAAGCATTGTGCCTGTGGCCTGAGTTTTCCCCCAACAGATACTGAACAGAAATACTGCAGCTTCCATGCAAATTTGGCCATACTGTCTTTTGTTGTCCCATTTGTAAAGGGCCCTTGCAGATGGGTAACAGAAAACAAATTACAATTTTTATTAAACAAAGAAGGGTGAGATATTACCAGATATCATATATGAGCTAGCTACCAAGCCTCGGGATTTACTGACAGGGGCTTCTCCCAATCAGATCTCTTATGAAGCTGCAAGTATTTCACAGGCCAGATCCTGAGGGGGTGTGGAGTTCACACCAATGAGAATATCCAGACCGGGTCTTTCAAAAGTCTTTATAAAGGGTAGCCCGGCAAAATAAAATCTCTCTGTGCCACAGGAACCTCGGGGGTGAGTTGTGTCTCTGTCTCCTTGCCCCTTACCCCCCCACGTGCAACCTACCAAAGTGTGAATAATGTCGTAAGTTTATAAGACTCTTTGTTAATTTTTACTCACTCATTGTCTTATGCTGTTATCCCTTCTTATTTTCCTACACCTTTTCTACTCAGTATAAACTGAGGAGATAAGATGTGAACATATGAGGGGCTGTTAAGGTTATATAAGTCTAAAAACCCATTTTTTCAAACCCACTAAATCTAGACATAAAGCAAGACTTACAGTTTCCAACAAAACTTACAGTTTCCAGCAAGACATCCTAACAATATAGTAGAAGCACAATTCTATATGTGTGAATTTCAAGTAAAGATATATACCAATGTTCAATTGCTAAAACGCATGCAAGTCATCTGATTAAAAAAAAAGCATAGATTCTTTTATAGCTATTTTTTGTGAGTGTTTGAGGATGCTTTCAGTTTTCAAAATTCTCTGTTATTTTCTAACAGCACAACTGTTGTTTCCCTTTTTTAAGGGTACTTATAAGATTCAAATAATTTTGTCTTCTTAAAAATAACTAGTCTTTAAAGCCATTGAGAAGCAGAGATGTAAAAGCCCCGAACAGCCTTACTAAAAGGATGTGCAGCACTCGTGTAGCTAAATACAGTTTTGTCTCTCTATGTACTTTGGGCGTAACAAATCCGTGAAATTGAAATTTGTGAATAGTCTTTACTAAATCTTGCAGCCTATCACAATTTAATTTTTTCTTGTAGATGTATTTTATTTACAAGTTGTTCTATAAGAAATGACCTCCAAGGGACCCCTGCTCACCCCATGCAGCCTCTTCAAAATGTTATTCCCCACCAGCAAATAAATAGTTCCATGGCCGATACACCATGTGGCTTGGGGAAGCATGCTATGCTAGCACCTGACTTTGCCATAATTCATGACGAAAAAATTAGTCACAGCAGATTTGTCTATCAATTTAAGTCTGACTGCAAAAACAAAATTGACATTAGAAGTAGAAAAAGAAAATAGCAGACTCAGTATTGGCCCCTGAGGTTGCTGCTGCAAAAGCTTAAAAAATGCTAAGAGAATTGAAAGTGCTAGCTAAGTAAGCAAACCAATGCTACATCCTAAGCACTGAGTGAGCTGCTAACAAAGGCTAATAACACCAAGCATGTAACACTATAAAACTGAGTAGCAATATGCTTTCTACTGCTTGTCTATAGACACAGCTACCAAGACTTTGAAAGGATGTACTGCTTCACCCTTTCTTCGCCCTCAAAATCTATCCACGCAAGCACCCAGAAGCTGAAGGAGCAAGTAAAGGACTTAGCTGAGAAGAACTCAGATTACATCAATGAACTTTTCAGACAATGGGGTTGACAAGATGGGTTTCATCTTTTGTCACAGATTTCGTAGGTTATAATCCTTGTTTTTATTGTTTTACTTAAGTTTCCCTGTTTAGTTAAGTGTCTACAAAAATCCATTAGGGAAATCTTCATAGTAAGAAAAAACAGGGGAGAATGGAGAATTTTTCATTCCTTTGGGGAAGAACTTGCCATTGATACCTTTTTAGAGGGGCTTGTCTATTAACTGATGGGACAGAAAATGTGAATCATAAGACATCTCTGGGATGGAGAGGGATTTTGAAAAAGCAATCTCTGATATCAATGACTGTCAGTGTCCAATCTCTCAGGAGCATTGAGGATGAGGGTAGGCCAGGTTGCAGAGGGCCTATGTCTTCAATGACCTCATTGATCTTCCAGAGGTCTTGCAGGACCCTCCACTTATCTTTGCCTGGTTTACAAATGACAACGACAAGGGTGTTCCAAGGGCTAGTGGATGGTACTATGTGGCCCTTGGACAACTGCTCCTGCATGAGGGATTCAAATGCCTTTACTTCTGGGAGGGGCCACTGATCAATCCACACTGGTTCATCAGTTTTCCATGTGAGTGGTGTGGTAGGGCACTCCACAGTGGCAGCGGCTAGAAATCCCGCAGTGGTGAGGGGATTTCTAGCTTTGCTCCCCATTGAGACAATAGGTCCCTGTCCCATAAGGTGATGTGTCCTTACCACGAAAGGTCTTACTGTGGCAACCTGACCCTCAGGTCCTTCAGTAAGGATTGTCTGTTTGCTCTGCATAGAGGTGGCAGCTCCTCCCATCCCAGAGATGACTTCATTGTTTGGTATCAGTTCCCAGCCCTGTGGCCACTCGGAGTGGGCAATGATGGTCACATCTGCTCTGGTATCTGCCACACTTGGAAGATAACTTTGTCCCCTTTGTTAAACAAGGCACACTCTATAAGAGCTCTGTCTTGGCCCACAATCTCTGCCTAAAAAAGCATAGGGTTTTCCGGCAACATGTCAGTCCAGGTGGGTATGAGAAAAGCCTGGGCGATGGGTGTGCCCTTAGACAAAAACCAAGGTGGGTCTGCACATAAGACAGTCACAGTAATCTCATCCCTTGGTCCCACAGTTTGGACTTCCAGAAGTACGTGTAAACTGTCCGGTCCATTAATAGATTCCCCTATGATTAAAATGTCCCTTGGTCCATCAGAAGGTCCAAATTTACCAGTTGGAATTTGGTAGCTCGCCTCATCATCAAACTGGATGGAAAGGGCACTTGCCAGCATGCGTTGTGTCTCTGCCTGATCCTCTTAGTAGGTCTCAGAGAGTCGGCGCTCCTTCTCATAGTAGGTGTCATCATAGATGATCTCTCAGTGCCTTGACTCTCCGAGATGGTGGGGAAAGAGAGATGGAACAGTTTGGCATTTGGTGTCATAGCACAGGGCTGCCCTGCACTCGGCTGGAAGTTTCCCTGGTGCCGCTGGTAAGACGGATGATGCTGGACCTGCTGGTGATATTGAAACTAGGGACAATGTTTAAATGTTCCTTACAGTCTTGGCACGCAGCACAGGGACAACCAGTGGAGGGGGGTTTCTGCGAAAAGTCTTTATCACATTCCACCTGGACGTGGCCTAGTTCACCATACTTAAAGCATTTCATACTTTGTTTCTTCTGTGCTATGAAAGCTTCAGCCACTCCTTTGCTGACTGCCAGGTTGCAGCATTTCTACCATCCTGCCACGTGGCAACAAGGGGGAGCTGGCAAAGCAGTGAGGGCCGCTGGAGCAGCGGGAGGGTACGGAAGGGGTAATGCTTCTAGTGGTTCCCACTTCTTTTCCTTCTTTTCTTCTGCTCCCTCTGTCTCTGAGGCTTCTGATACCTTAAAAACATTTACTCCCTGGGGCCAAATTTCTCCTGTCTAACAGGAGGCATATTCCCTTTCCTCAGGATTGAGAGGTTCTTTTGTGTTTACAAATATGTTTAAAGCTTGACAAATCTAACCCTTGAAAGACCCATACCTAGCCAATAGACATGATCGGATCTTATTTCCTTTTTCGTCTACTCTATCATGCAATACCAAATCATTTTGACTTTATCTTTTCCTTTAGTACATGGATTACTATCCCAGTTGGCTAACTTAATTCCTATGGGACTGTCCTGGGGTGTATCTGCCGGTGCCTTTTTGCTCCCTTTCTTCCTCAGACCTGACTTACTTATTCCTTGTCCCATCTTCCCGAGACCTGACCTGCTCGTCCCTGATCCCTATTCCTTTGCTCTAATTCACTCCTCTGGCAGCTTGGACACCATCCACTACTCACAACTGTTTCCCATACTAAGCACAGAAAATCTCTCCTCTCCAGCAACGCAATCCAGCTCCTTTCAGACAACAAGGCCAAGCTCCAAAACAACAATTGACATAACCTACAGTCATTCACTCACAGTCACTCGCTCTGCCCCTCTCTGGGCACTCCCATCTCTGGACCAAGGAAACGCAGACAGGGCCTGGCACTCGCCTCGCACTCACTCCGTGTCCACGTCACCTCTCACTCTCACTCACTCCACTATAATAATGAATGACAACACAACAATAAGGTACCTTTATTTTTAAATCACTTGCTAACCTTCACCCGTGGGTATTACTTATCAAGTAAAAATGCTCTAATTTAGGGCATATGATCAATATCTCAAATGTTATTGGCCAACCCCAAATGCTCCTGGATATAGGATCCTTAGGATGTTTTTCTAACCTTCAAATCCACACTTCCCATCTGTAGGAATTTCCCTAGCCTTCAGTTCCACACATCCCATCTGAAGAAATTTTCCTAGCCTTCATGGACCCCAACCCTCAATCTGGCAACCTTTTGAAATTGGGGCCCTTTACTCCTGTCCCATATTTCCTAGTGGACTGCCTAGGAAATTGCTCCCTCTCCTGTCTCTATATTAGGGGTCCAACCTCTCCCTGGGACCCTGTCCCAGATACCCTGGGGGATCACTCAGTCTTTGCCTTTCGCTTTGTCTCTTTGCTGGCCGGTCTCCTCACAGAGATACCAAACCGGGGCTAGAAACACAGATCCGTACTTGCTTCACAGATCCAGACTGTCCAGTCCACGTCTCACACACACACCAGTCAATCCCCTGTACACCACCCCCTGCACAGTACTTACAGTCCCTTTTCTTGTCCTGGTCTTCATGCACAAGAATTGTTGGCTAGTTACCATGGTTTCTTAGAGGGCCATTATCCTTCCCCCTTTCTTTTGCTTTATGAGTCCCTTCTTGTCCACAGGGTGTCAGTCTTCAATTGCTGATGACCCCAGAAGAAGCCAACCGAGCCGCCAAAATCGGCAGGGCGTACCTCTCGCTTGAAATCTCTGAGGGCCATGGAGACGAGGAGTCCATACTGGACGAGACCCCAATTGTGAGAAACAAAGCCCACTCTTAAGTTAAAATTTAAAGAAAATTTCATAAGAGACAATAGGGAACAAAGTCAATAAAGCAAAAGGAACAACACTGGGTGCTTAGCCCCAGCCAGAGGCACACCAGTCGACACAGCAACATCCCTTATATACCCTGGCTATTGCATCAGCCGAATACATATTTACAAACAGTCATACGTATTCAAACATTTTAACATAGTTCCTCCTCCTTCTTGCCTTTTTGGAGCATGTGCAGATGTCCTAGTCATGCTCATTTGTTACTTTTCAATACATTCAACAGGTTTTGATTCCTTCATTGGTTAAATGTTAACATTACAACAACTCTTCACCAACATTGGTATCACAACCCAACATTTGCATTAAAAGAACTCTAAACTTTCGCAAAACTTTTTTTTACAAAAGTCAGCATTATAAAACACATAGTATTCACTCTAACAATTGCAAAAGCCAACACTAATATATTTATCACAACTGTGATTGTAGTATGTTTCTGGATCCAGATAGCATTAATACATAGTTTTTAAAAGGGTATTAGCTGTAAGATAATTATTTAATGCTACTTATATGCATTTCTTTGGTTGTTCATAGGTCTTTCATGTTACCTACTTATCTGCAAGAACTTTCTCAACTTATATTAATAAAGGTTTGCTTGTAGGTATTTTAGGGACACCCTCCCAGTCAAGGCTTGGGCCCTGGCCGAACCCTTGCCCTGTCTGGTTCGGAAGGTATACCATCAGATCCTGGTGTTTCTGCACTAAAAGTGTAATCAAGGTACTTTGACTTGCTGATTTGGTCTTACAAAAGCTGGACCCCCTTTTGAGGTAAACTTGGAAACTTTGTCCAGAAAAAGTTTTCCAGGTCCTCATTGTGAAATGGAGCTCCCCAGCAATTGCAGACTCTGGGTGATGGTAAAGTATTTAGGCAGTTGAAGATATTACCTTGCTTATTTTTGCTTGATGTGTGCTTGTGTTCTATTAGATGTACATTTTTACTGTTTATAGTAAGAGAAGTGCATGTTATGTTACACATTTTCCTGAAATATGGTTGAAATATGGTTGAAATAGGTTGAAATATGTTCACGTTACAGTTGTTAAAACAAAAAAGAGGGCATGCAGAGATGGGTTATTCCCCCCACGAAAGTCTTACATGTTCTTAATTTTTTTGAATTGCATTCAGAATGACCTAACCTCTGTTCAACGACATTTTTGTGAATCACAGGCTCACATAGAAAAAGCTCAAGTACTTGGGAAATGGGAAGGACCCTTTCTGTTGATACCCTGGGGGCAAAGATATCCTTGTGTTTCCACAGATTCCAGTCCACAATGGGTACCTGCAAGAGTGGTCTGACCAGCCTTGTTTACTCCAGCCTCATCATGAGCTCATGGGGAAGCTGAGGGAACAAGATGAATGGCACTTGTTTGGTTCAGACAGTGGGCCAAACATGTTCTAATGTTGGGAGTTGACCTGGGATGACTTTATGATGCTCGTATCCCCATTCATCTGAAATAAGTTTTGCACCTCTAAGACTGGTCCTGAGAACAAAGAGGGGGGAAGAAGAAGCACGGAATTTGTTTTCAGAAACTCTCTGACACCTCCACATTCGGACTGTGAGGTTGTTTTTCCTTTTCTTTGGACCTGTTTAAACCTGCTCTGGACTGAACACCCAGAAGAGAACTGGGAGCTCACACCTGTGGCCCACCGGGCCGGGCCTGGGCCGTGGCATTTCCAGCGCCGGAGGGACTGATAAGAGACTAAGTGAGCCAAGTTACAGACCAAGAAGGGGACTTTCTGAGTTTGTCATCTCTTTTGGAGCAGCAAAAGGTTCGATTGTTTAATATTGTTCATTTTTTTTTTTGTGCTGGTGAATGCTTTGCCTGTTAAATAAGCAGTTTTTTCCACTTTTCTCCAAGGAAATCTTTTTTCCCGAAACAGTTGAGGGAGGGCCCACTTGAATTTGCTTTCTAGAGGAAACCCCTTTAGAGATTTTTCTCCCAAAATTGCCCTAAACCAGGACAGGAGTGTTTTGGTTTGTGATTCTTGTTTGTATAAAACAAAAAAGAGGGAATTGTGGGGAGAGATAGGATAGAGTTGATTTACAGGCTGTGGGACGTGCTTGCAGAAGCACACAGAAGCTTGTCTCCGCCTGACCTTGGGGGACAAGGTGCCACAGAGCAGAGCCCTGCAGAGAGGAGCCTGCCGGAAACTGCCAGACAAGTGAAGATCATGTGATCACTCCATACAAGGACATTAAGGAAGTGTGTTGCTGACGTGGCAATGTGTGATAGGTCACTTAGTGAGAATTACCATATAAGGAAATACTGTGTCTTGAAAAAGTATATAAAGCTAGCTTGTTTCTTTGAATAAACGATTCAGATTCCCTGCTGGTCTGAGTCCATGCCTCAGTCATTTACACCTCAGCACCCTTATAGTAAAGAATTTCTTCCTAATATCTAATTTAAACCTACCCTCCTTCAGGTTAAGGCCATTCCCCCTTGTCCTATCACTACATGCTCTTGTGAAAAGTCCCTCTGCAGCCTTCTTATAGGGCCTCTTTAGGTACTGGAACGCTGCTATAATATCTCCTTGAAGCCTTCGCTTCTTTGGGCTGAACAGCCTCAACTCAGCTTGTCTTCATAGGAGAGGTGTTCCAGCCCTGTGGTCAACTCAGTGGCCCTCCTCTGGACTTATTCCAACAGGTCAATGTCTTTTGGAATGAGTCCAGAGGACTACTTGTATATCTCATGCCAGCTGTGTCCTGTTTGCCAGCACTTAGGAATCAGACAAGATATATTATTTCAACATTGTGCCTTGCTTGCTGTTAAGGAAACTTTCCTGTCTGCCCA
>NW_005055455.1:0-8639 GCF_000277835.1 Geospiza fortis
AAGTATATTTTCATGGGGCACTGGCATAGTGCCAGTGTCAAACCATGACATTTTCCTTTGTACAAGGAACCAGTTAGCTAACTTAATACCCAGAGGACTCTCTTGGGTTATATCTGCTGGCACCTTTTTACTCCCTTTTTTCCTTGAATGCGACTTACTGGTTGTTTGTCCCATTTCCTCAGGATTTTACCTGTTCGTCCCTGGCCTCTTTTTCCCTGCTCTAACACACTCCTCTGACAGCTTGAACACCACCCACCCTTCACAGCACAGAAAATCTTTCCTCTCCAATAATATAATACAATCCACGTCCCTCCAGAAAATAAACTTCAAATCAACAATCTATATTATGTATACTTTCATTCATTCATACTCACTTTTATTTCTTTAATATGTCTGTCTCACTCATTCTCACTCACAACAGGACGACACAATAATAAGGTACCTTTACTTTCAAGTCACTTGTTAATATCCACCCACAGGCATTGTAAAATCTCACATGCTGTTGGCAAACCCCAGAGTCTCTTGGGTATTGTATCCCATACTTCCCGTAGCCTCTTGTGTGTTCCAATCCCTCAGTCTGGGAACTTTTAGGGGGCCCTCACTTTTGCCCCATTTCCTAGTGGATTGTGCTCGGAAACCCTTGGCTCCCTTCCTCCAGGGGGTCCAACCCCTTCCTGAAGACCAGTCCCAGTTACCCCAGGGGAATTTCTCACTCCTTTTATCTCTTGCTTCATCTCCTCACTGGCTGTTTTTCTCATGAAAAAATGGAATCCCAGCCCTCAGAGACCCTATGATCACTTCACAGGTCCAGAATAGCCAGCCCACATCTCACACACTCCTTTCATCCCCCGTGTCCGCCTCCCCCGAAAAATAATTAGAATCCTCTTTCTTATCCGGATCCTTGTGCACAAGAATTGTGGGGCTAGCTACTGCGGATTCTTAGGGAACCTTTTCCCTTTCCTTTGATTTATTTGTCTCTTTCTTGTCCATGGGGTGTCAACCTGCAACCACCTATTCCCGCCAGAAGAAATGGAGCGGGCCACCGAACTCAATGGGGCACGTCTTCCCTGCTCGGGATCTCCTGGAGTCTCGCAGGCAAGGTGTTACATCCTGGACAAAGCTCCCAATTGTGAAAAACAAGGTTCACTCTCCTGGTAAAATTTAAAATTTTAATAAAGGACAATAGGATACAAAGATAATAAAGCAAAGTTTAACATCTGGGTGTAGGAATACAGCTAGAAAGCTGAGCTGGGAGCACCATCCAGCTCATGACAGAAGTGGATATGTTAGCATTAGTAGGCCACAAGCCTTGGCAAGAGAAAGCAGAACCCTGAAGAAGGAATGCAGAAGTTAGCAGTATGCTTGGTACAATGTGCTTGGTAAGCAGAAACTCATATAAGATAACACATACTTGCGCTACTCTGTACGAGGCTTTGAATTAAGCAATGTTACCTAGTTATGAGTCAAGGGGTTAAGTTAGAAATGTAGTTAGCAAAGATCATATACTGTGATTAGAGCTTAACAAGAAAATCAGTCGATACCAGGTGGGGATAACTGAAACAAGGGTGGGAATGACAGGTGATATATGAAGTATTGTGAGAGTGCAGGAGCAATAAATACTACTGACTTCTAAGAATGAGACGAAGTTTGGATTGTTATTGGAATATTATCCCAATATTACCGGGTAGAACGTGCCTGGGCTCTTCTGGGCCTTGCTGCTTGGCCAGAGGCAGCAGCTGTGGTGTTTCACCTCAGAGACACCTTTGGCTCACTGTATGTTGCAGCTAGGCACTTAGACAAGTCCAGACAAGCAGGAATTCAGTTATTACCTCTGATGGAGAAGCTTTAGGCGAGGTGAAAATGAAAAGGAGACGGATTCTGCGGAGGGTTTAATCCAGAGTTTTATTCCAGGGTCACTGATCTCTGAATCTTGGTAACAGCTCCACAGAATCCCGACCGCATGGTCTCAGTGTCCTTTTAAGCTTGGGGGGAGGGGGAGGGAAGGGGTAGGGATCCCACCAACCAGGTAGGAGGGGGGAAGGCTCAGGGGACAATGACACCTAGACAGGCCAATGACCCCAGGGCTGAGGGGCGTCTTTTGAACTTTGCCAATCAGACAATGGCCTTGCTGGCCTACTGAGATTGACGGACAGCTCTCAGCAGGAGGCAAGGGGAGGGGAAGGGAGAAGGTATTGCCACACCTGGGAAAGGACTGGGATAGCCAAAACAGGAAATTGCATCACACTGCAACAGACTGTGACCAGCAAGTCAAGGAGTCCTGCCAACTTGACATGGGTGAAGAGTTTACCATGAAGAAGACGTCTTACTTCCTCCCCAGAAGCCCACCGACCCAATTAAAGAGGACAATTGCGCAGCCATAATGGATATTCAGCTGCTTGTAATACAAAGCAGGCAGGTAATGATTATGTATTATGCGTCCTTAGAAACCACGTGAATATGTAAAATCTTTTCTGTATAAATAGAGAGCAGGAGTCTCCAACTCCTCACGCATGTCTTTGGAAAATATTCTACATGCGTCCAGCACTATAATAAATACCCTTCTTTTCAACTTTAGTTGGAGAGTCATTCTGTCCATGCTTTGGTTACATAAATGTTATAGTTGTGCTATTTTTAGTAACTGCTGAAAAGGTATATAAGCTCAGCTTTGCAAATCAATAAATGGCTTCATGTGTGCAAGCCATGGAGTCCGCGTCTCTTTCGTCAATCACTGTCAAATGGTGCCCTCATTGTGAGGAAGCAGAAATCACCTAGCTGAGTGACTGACGACAAGCCCTGCAGAACTAAGTGCTTCTAAGTGGAAGCAGGAGAGCCGACCAGTAATGAACCCCTTCAGGATAAAGGAGGTGAGATACCCCCTCCAGGATATAGGAGGTTAGCCACTGCAGGGGACAATGGGTCAGGGAATATCTGCCCAGGAAAGAGATGTTTTTGAACTGATGTCTAAGCTGTTGTGACAGCATGGCAAAACTGTACCCTCACATGACTTAAAATTCCTATTACGATGGGCAGCTGCTGAGATCCCAGAAATCACCAAATCCACGGTCTTTACAAGAGATCTGTGGGACAAAGTGGGAATTAAGCTATGGGATTCTGTTACCAAGGGAAGTAAAGCAGCTGCAGAAATGATGCCTTCCTGGTGAGTGATTTTTGAGACCTTAAAGGCTCAAGAAAACTCCCAGGCTGCAAGGAATGCCTATTCTCCCTCTACGGAAGAAGCTCAATGCTCTTTAAAATCTGAAGAGACTGCTGCTAAAGTTTTTTGCCCCTCCTTTACAGCAGAGTCTCAGAATTCCATACATTCTAAAGGGACTGCATATCCATCTCCCACACCACGGCGAACGCCACCCTCAGCCTCCACATCATCTGAGGGGAAGGGAGGGGGGCCCCTCACACTCTGTAGGGGCTTTCGCTGCTGGCTGGGGTCCAGAAAACAGTGAGGAAAGCAAACAGAAGAGTCCTGAGGAGGATCCCTTTGACCCCAGATACATCGATCCTGACTAAGAACCTGATTTCTATCCCCCTGACCCTCATGACAACTGGGTATGCTTAAAACAACAAGCATTAAGGGAGGGAGAGTTTGTCATTGCTGAAAGAATTGTGGCACCAGTAATATATTTGGGAACCCGAAAACAGACTGCTTATTGGTAACAGCTGTCTTTCCCAGAAATTAAAGAGCTCCAACGGGCAGTTACAGAGCATGGTATCGGCTCACTGTGTTTTACAAACATGCTAGATTCTGTGTTTGCTGCTCACACAATGACCCCGCACAATTTAAAAACTCTCTCTCAGCTGCTGCTATCTCCTATTCAATATGGTTTGTGGGAGAAGGGTCTGCAAAGACTTCTTATGTGGGTCAGGCTAATGAGACCCTGGCAGCCCTCACAATCAGGCAGCTTATGGGAACAGGACCGTACACAGATCCTGCTGCCCAGGCATGAGACTGCCCAAGGGAAGCCCTTGATGGAGCCCGGGATGCAGCTCGCCAAGCCTTTCTGTAAGAATCCATGCATGGCGGGCTGTTCAGGTCCAATCCAGCCAGCTATGGACCCCAGCCCACACAATCTTACATAGGACAAAAGGCAAAAGACGAGAAGCGCTCTTCTCCATGTGGGAACAAAAGTCCTAAATTTATTTCCTTGATAGGAGACACCAGATCATCCAGGTGACCCTCCAGGTGAAGAAAAAGAGAGCGATGCCTCAAGGCGGGAGACTTTTAAACCCGGGAGAATGGGGGGGCAGAGGAAGAGGACCACAGCCAATGGGATACAAGTGAGGAGGGGGCGAGGGGAGGGGTAAACCAGGAAGAGACCACCAAGACTGGCACTTAGAGGGGGGGAAAGGGGAAGACCATGTGGTGATAGGATACAAATCATGTGAACAGTGCAAATTACCAAACACCCAGTGCAAATAACTAAATAACTATTTAGTGCAATACAACACCTTTCTTAAGGTCCCCAATTCAAAAACACCTCAGAAAGCATTCACAACCATTGTCTAGGGGCCTCAGGAGCCCTACATTGAGTTTATTGACTGCCTTAAGCAAGCACTTGAACGTCAAATAGATAATGCAGACACTCGTGAAATGTTGCTTTTAAAGCTTGCTGTTGAAAATACAAACATAGACTGTAAAAAGCTCTTTAAGTCCCTGCCTAACCAAGAACCAACTCTTATTGAAATGGTTGACGTGTTCAACCGCATTGGGACAATACACCATCAATATGAAGCTATGGCTGCAGCTTTTGCGGCCGTCAAAGGTGCCTCTGGAACTTCAGCACTTTGTTACAGCTGTGGCAAGCCCGGCCACCTTAAAAAGACTGCTTTGCTCAGAAAGGAGCTAAGCAAAAAAACCCCGATGTATGTCCATGGTGTCATAAAGGTAGTCATTTTGCTAACCAATGTCGCTCTAAGTATGATTCTGAAGGTCGCCCGATCCAGGGAAACTGGAACCACAGCATGAGCTGGCACCGCTCGCCAACACAAATCCCTCAGCTGCCAACAACCCCTCAGCTGCCGCCACAGATGCCACTTCTGCAAGCACAGCCACCGAGACTACCGAACGGAGAATCGCCTCAAGTCTTCGTCCAGCAACTGCAGGTAGTGCTGGACTGGACCTGGCAACCTCAATCACAGTAACGTTGCTTGACTCTTCTGTTCATTTACTCCCTACAGAAATTTTTGGCCCACCAGGACCTCATAAAAGTTCTTTGCTGGTGGAGGGGGGTCTTCAACTACCCTTTTATGTCTTTTTGTTCTCCCGGGGGTTATAGACTCAGACTCTGCTGGGGAAATTAAAATCATGGCTTGGACTCCCTTACCACCCTGTACTATCTCTCAAGGTACACGTATTGGGCAATCGATTCCTTTTTCACACAGTTTGTCATCCCCTTTAACAGAATGCAATACTAGGATGGGAGGATTTGGCTGTACAGGAACCCCACAAATATTATGGGCGCAGACGATTTCTGATGAAGGTCCCACTTGCAAATGTACCCTGTCATCACAGGGGGAAACTCACTGGTATTTTAGATACTGGAGCAGATGTCACTGTTATCTCTCAAGCCAAGTGGCCCCCCACTTGGCCCCTCACAGAGGTACCCCAAACTCTCACTGGGATTGGGAGGAGCAGTGGCAGTTACTGAAGTCACCATCTAATTCAGGTGATGGGACCTGAAGGTCACATAGCCTCTGTAAAACCATTTGTTCTGCCTGTACCCATGGTATTACGGGGACAAGATATACTTACTCAATGGGGTCTTAAAATTCAGTCTGATTTTTAATAGGGGCCATTGTGGTGCGTGATACCCTGAAATTAACCTGGAAAACAGAAACACCTCTCGGGTGGATCAATGGCCCCTCCCACTACCTAAATTATGCGCACTCACTGACCTTTTCCAATAACAACTTCAGAAGGAGCATATAGTCCCCTCTACCAGACCCTGGAATTCTCCTGTGTTTGCAGTTAAAAAACAAACTGGCAAGTGGCGCTTGCTCCAAGACCTCCGCAAAATTAATGATGCCATGGAGGACATGGGAGCCCTAGATCTTGGTCTCACATCTGTCGTAGACATCCTTTTCACTAAAATCCTTTCTTTAGGATTTTTTCCTTCTGGGAAGCTGAGGCCCCAGAAACAAGATGTAAACAATAGATTGTCTGCTGCTGTGGAATGCAACAGGTGGGTCTGTGATTGGTCTCCTGGGGAAGTTTTGTTTCACTGACCAATCACAGCAGAGCTGGCTTGCGGAGTCTGTCAAGGCCAGCTTGTGTGTTATCATTCTTTACTTTCTATTCTTAGGTAGCTAGCAGCTTCTGGAAACTCTCCTTTTCTTTTTCTTTTTAGTATAGTTATAATAGATGTATATATCATAACTTAATAAATCAAGCCTTCTGATCATGGAGCCCATCTCGTCTCTTCCTTCACCCCGAAAACCTTGTGGCCAACTGATGACACACATCCCCTACCATGATCCCTTGAGATTGGCACTTAACAGTTATGCACTTAAAAAACTGCTTTTTTGATATTCCTTTGCATCCTGATGATGCTCCTAAATTTGCTTTTTCTGTTCCAAGCATTAACATGCAAGCACCCTTCCAAAGATATCACTGGGTTGTCCTTCCTCAAGGAATGAAATGCAGTACCACTATTTACCAGTGGTTTACTGCAAGGGTCCTCAGCCCCATTCGCCAAAAGATGCCTACTGCCTCATTATATAATTTTATGGATGACATTCGTATTGCAGCAGAGAAACAGGAAGTCATGGAGGAGGCCTTAGCCCTTGTCATTGCTGCTGTAACCCAAGCAGGACTTTGTGTTTCTTCTGAAAAAATCCAGCATCAACCCCCTTGGAAATACCTGGGCTGGTGCATTAGGACCCAGAGTATTTCTCCTCAGCCTTTACAGATTCAAACAAGTATTCACACCTTGCATGATACTCAAAAGCTTTTGGGTTCAATTAATTGGGTTCGTTCCTTGCTAGGAATATAAAATGCTGACCTGAACCCTTTGTTTGATCTGCTGAAAGGGGAACCAGATCTCCCGTCACCTTGGCAGCTCACACCAGAGGCCTGCCAAGCACTGCAACTGGTAGCTGATGCTATTTTGAATCAGCAAACAGCCTGATGGGCCTCTGAGTTGCCCTTTTCCTTAATAATTCTGAATCTGGCTAGGCAACCCCATGCTTTGATATTTCAGTGGGATCCTAAAGCACCTAACCCTTTGCTGATCAGAGTGGAATTTTTTTACCACACCAGATGTCAAAAACTGTAACCACACAACATGAGATGTTTGCTTTGCTCATTGTAAAAGCTAGACAGAGGCTCACCACACTTGCATGTGTGGATTTTTGTTTGATTTGTTTGCCTATTACTACTGTCTATTTACAGTGGCTGGGGGAGCAATCTGAAGTTTTTCAAATGGCACTCACTGACTTCTCTGGACAGCTTTCTACACATCCCCCAAAGCACAAGCTTGTGGCAACCAGCTTTAATCTCCTAACGCAACCCAAGAGAAACGAGGTCCCATTACAAGCTTTGACTGTCTTTACAGATGGATCTGGCTGCACCCACAAGTCAGTACTGCTTTGGTGGAACACTGATCTCAGCCGATGGGATTCGGATGTCACTACTGTTTCAGGTTCCCCCCAGATTGCTGATTTGGAATCTGTTGTGCAGGCTTTTCAGTAATTTGTCACGCCTCTTAACTTAATAACAGATTCTGCTTACATTGCAGGATTTGTGGAAAGAACTGAAGCTGCTATACTAAAGGATTTGCCCAACAAGAAATTGTTTCAGTGGTTACAACAACTTGTTTTCCTTTTAGATACTAGGCAGCACCTCTGCTTTGTCATGCATGTCAGGTCTTACACAGCTTTACCCGGTTTTATTGCAGAGGGGAACTGACAAGCAGATTTATTTGCGTTACCTGTTCAACTGCCAGACTGCTTTGCCCATGCAAAACTCAGTCACTCATTTTTTCACCAGAATGCTGCTGCACTCACCTGTGCCTTTAAATTGACCACACACCAAGCTGCTAGTATGTGGCTGTGTGCCCAGACTGTCAAAAACACTCCTTCCCCTCTGTTGCAGGATGTGTTAACCCTAGAGGACTCGAAAGCCTTCAAATTTGGCAAACAGATGGTCCTGGTTCAAGGCAAATTTGGGAGAGAACCCCCAAAGGAGTTGCTCTAGAAAAGCAGATTCAATTGGCCCCTCCCCCCAACCGGTTCAGGAGAAAATACCTCCTTAGAGGATAGTGGGGGAAAACTGTTTATTAAACAATAAAACAGTAAAACCTAAACAATATTAAACAATAAAACCTCTTGCTGCTCCAAAAAAGATGACAAACTCAGAAAAGTCCCCTCCCCGGGTTGCAGCTCGGCTCACTCAGTCTCTTATCAGTCCCTCCAGCGCTGGAAATGCTGTGGCCCAGGCCCGACCCAGGAGGCCACAGGTGCGAGCTGCCGGTGCTCTTCTGGATGTTCAGTCCAGAGCAGGTTTAAACAGGTCCAAAGAAAAGGGAAAAAAGCCCACAGTCCAGGGAGCTTCTCTGCCTCAACTAACTAAAACTAACTGAAAGCAAAGGAGACCTCTGTCCCGCTGTCTGTCCATCTGCAGACATCAA
>NW_005055455.1:9291-9914 GCF_000277835.1 Geospiza fortis
AAACAGCAGATACAGAGTGAAAGGAGGCTTGGACTTACATATGAAAATAACCCTATTCCTTGCTTTATTTGCAAAGACTATTCCCACCAAGCGTGGACATTGTGTCATAAGTGCCAGAAGAAGTGGTATTGTGAATCAGAATACCGACATCAGGATTGCCCACAGTGTGATCCTTAGCACTATTCTTTTGGTGATTGTGTAATTTTAAAATTGGTTTGTCGGAAGGAGCATGGCTGGCTTCCACATCAGTATTTTTGGGAGCCGGATCTGCTTTCTCATGCTGGTCCTTCTGGTAGGACTCCTTCTCGACAAAGGAGAGGTGGTCACAATGCCATCCCTCCCAGAATGTAATGTGTGGCTTATGCTAGCTTAAGCTTTGAATGAATCTACATTGTGCCTATCCATGACCCCTCCCCGGTAATCCTTTCCAGACTTGCCTAATAGCCATGCCTTTAGGAAAAGGTGAATGGGATGCTTTATATGAGACAATGCACAGGGATTGTGCCGCCCCAGGTTGAATTGAGCCATTGAGCCGCTGTGGTGGTGCAATGATAAGTATCGCAAAAAGGCTAATAGACCAGCTGGATGGTATTTTGCTAATGACAGAGGATTAGGGTTAAATA
>NW_005055455.1:9941-10196 GCF_000277835.1 Geospiza fortis
TTTCCCTACCCCCTCAAGAATTGGACATTTTTGGATCCACGCAGTCTTTTGTGTGTTTCTTTCTAAATCACACTAGCAGAACCTTTGCTGATTAAAGATTTGACCTTGATGTTTCAGGCACAGGAATTTATGCCAATGCTTCTGCCTGGTGTAATCATACCCTGCCTCAGTCAATTTTACCTGGGATGGTTTCTATTGGGTTAATAGACAATATATTCTTGATATGTAGAAATAGAGCCTGGAAAGGAATACCAG
>NW_005055456.1:0-708 GCF_000277835.1 Geospiza fortis
TTCCAGAATCCCAGGGCCATTCAGCTTACCTATACGGGTGCACTGTGTGGTGAGAGCAATCTATTTGCTCCAGGTAGCACTGGTGGCATGGTGGGTGGAGGGAACCTTTGCTTTGAACATCCACCCCAGCAGTGGTAGTCGGGGTGCTAGGAGGAGTTATGCTTCAGTGCATATTACCTCTGAGGCAGCTTGAACTCCTTTGTAGGCTGCTAAAATTTCCTTCTCTGTTGGAGTATAGTTGGCTTCAGACCCTCTGTAACTTCGACTCCAAAATCCTAGTGGTCGGCCTTGAGTCTCTCCAGGCACCTTCTGCCAAAGGCTCCAGGACAAGCCATTATTCCCCGCTGCAGAGTAGAGCACGTTCTTCACCTCTGGTCCCGTCCTAACTGGGCCAAGGGCAACCGCATGAGCGATCTCCTGCTTAATCTGGGCAAAAGTTTGTTGCTGCTCAGAGCCCCAGTGGAACTCATTCTTCTTGCGAGTGAACAGGTAGAGAGGGCCCACCATCTGACTGTACTCGGGAATGTGCATTCTCCAAAAACCTATGGCACCCAGGAAAGCTTGTGTTTCCTTCTTGCTAGTTGGTGGAGACATCGCGGTGATCTTGTTGATGACCTCAGTGGGAATCTGACGCCATCTGTCTTGCCACTTTACTTCCAGGAACTGGATCTCTCAGGCAGGTCCCTTGACTTTGCTCTTCTTGATGGC
>NW_005055456.1:1088-3934 GCF_000277835.1 Geospiza fortis
GTTGGTAGCAGTCCAATTGGAAATGTGGCTGCAGTCCTCCTGGAGTGTCAGGTGTGGTTCTGTTGGAGCAGGGGGTCCTGTAGAAAAGGGTGTATTCTTCCTCCGAAGATCCAGTGGAAGAAGAGGCAGCTGCTACTCTTCTGGGAAATCCAGTGGAGAAGCTGTGCATTTATTCCAGAATCTCCAGATTATATCCGGGTAGCAAAGCTCGGCTCCTCCCTCTGGGTGGAGCATCTCACAATGGGATGTTATAGTTCTTATCAGTCATGCAGTGACATTCAATAGCCTGTTATCAGCAGATGTCCCCTCCTGAGGGAGGAGTGATTGTGATCAGTCAGAGAGAGAGATAAGGCAAACTGCCCACTTGACAAAAGACAGCTGCCATACAGATGGTAATAGAATACGTCTTGCCTTGCAATCTGGAACAATGGCCCAAGGGCCATGGTGGGGCCAATCCCTTGTTTGACCTGTTCAAAGGCTTGCTGTTGCTCAGGGCTCCACTTGAAATAATTTTTCTTACATGTCACAAGGTAGAGAGGACTTACAATCTAGCTGTACTCTGGGACATGCATCCTCCAAAAACCCATGGTGCCTAGGAAAGCCTGTGCTTCCTTTTGGCTGATCAGTGGGGATATCGCAGCTATCTTATTGATCACCTCTGTTGGACTGCCTGCCTATGTCTTGCTGCTTCACTCCGGGGGAACTGAATTTCCTGGGCAGGTCCCTTGACTTTACTTTGATGGCAAAACTCACTTTCAGGACAATCTAGATTATCTTCCTCCCTTTCTCATAAACTTCCTTTGCTGTGTTCCCCCACACGATGATGTCATCTATGTACTGCAAGTGTTCTGGAGCCTCACCCTTTTCCAGTGCAGTCTGGATCAGTCCATGGCAAATGGTCGACTGTTTCCACCCCTGGGGCAGTCAGTTCCAGGTGTACTGCATGCCCCTCTAGGTGAATGCAAACTGTGGCCTGCAGTCTACTGCTAGAGGAATGGAGAAAAACCACATTAGCAATGTCAATGGTAGCACCACTTTGCTGCCTTGGACTCCAGCTCATACTGAAGTTCCAGCATGTTGGGCATGGCAGCACTCAGTGACAGTGTAACTTCGTTCAAGCCACAATAATCCACTGTCAGTCTCCACTCTCCATTAGACTTATGCAATGGCTAAATGGAGCTAATGAAGGGTGAGTGAGTCTTGATGACCACTCCCTGGCTCTCCATTTCCCCAGTCATATTATGGATGGCAGTCACGGAGTCTCAGCTTGTGCAGTATTGCTGATGATGCACTATTGTGGTGGCAATCATTATCTGTTGTTCTTTGACCCTCAGGAGTCCTACTGCAGAAGGATCCTTTATGAGACCAGGCAAGGTGTTTGATTGTCTAGTGTTTTCTGTCTCCACAGCAGCTATCCCAAAAGCCCACCTGAGTACTTTTGGGTCTTTAAAATACCAACTCCTGAGATAATCTATGCAAAGAATTCACGGAGCCTCTAGACCAGTAACGATATGTTGCTATAGAGTGCGACATGGCACAAGCACCATGACTCAAATAAGAAGGCTGTATAGGGCCGTTTATTAAAGCAACATGTTGCCTTTATAGTTTTACAGGATATTTACATTTGCTTAACAAACACATATGTGACGGTGGTCACAAGGGTTTCAGGGTGAAGGAAGAGACGAGATGGGCTCCATGATCAGAAGGCTTGATTTATTAAGTTATGATATAAACATCTATTATAACTATACTAAAAAGAAAAAGGAGTTTCCAGAAGCTGCTAGCTACCTAACAATAGAAAGTAAAGAATGAATAACAAACCAGCTCTCCCAGACTGTGTCCGAGAGATCTCAGTTCTGGATTGGTCACCAACCCCAAACATCCAAACTGGGCCAATCCAGGCAGACCTGTTACATTCCACAGCAGCAGATAACCTATTGTTTATGTCTGGTTGCTGAACTTCTCAGCTTCAGCAGCAACTAAAGTCCATATCTTTTAACTTTCTCTCTTTCTTCACGTTGTCATGGTGATAGCCTTGGTACCTTCCTTGAGAGAGATACAAGGCTTTCCTTATCTTCAGGAAGCCTTCGCTGGCTCACAAGAACAGCACAAAAATGTCTTTCCTACAACAACAGGGTGTTTTTTCCATTCCTTCCCAGTCAAGCTCACTTGAGCTTCCAATAGAATCAACTGCTGCCACCCCCCTGTCACCCCAGCAACGGAAACATGAGTCTTTTAAACGGGCTTATGATTTTACGTACTCTGAGTTAGACGCACAGGAGAGATACCAACAAGATATTCTCAAGAGGTGAAAACAATGAAAAATTTACTTGCAAATTTCAGAAAATCAGAGAATTTTGGCAAAAGTTTAGAGCAGCATTCAATCCAAATAAAACACTTTACAAAGCTCTAATTTAGCCCATTCAACTGAGGAAACTCCAAGCCTGCTCAATTTTAGAGTTACTCAAAACTCCTAGAAGAGGGAATTAGAAGAAAGAGAAAGAGAGAAAGACAGAAAATATATAGAAAAGAACAAATATAGCTACCACTCCTGCTTCTAGCGGTGTTCAGCTAACAGAAATTTCAAGAGGAGGTAGGGTAAAGATATGCTTGCCTCGTGTCTCAGGTCAAACACCCTTTGGCTTTCCTGGGCCCTTCCCCCATGTGGGAATTTTGGTCATCTGGCCACTCTGGAGCTAGATTGGGGCTCTAGGGTTGGGGAGTGGAGCATTGCCTTTGGTGTGTCAGTGATTGGTGGCCACTGTGGGACTGGGATACAGGCCCAGGGGGGTGAAATGTGCAGAGCAGGGCATTGCTTCACAAAAGGCAAGGCCTGACCTGCCCCT
>NW_005055456.1:3954-4715 GCF_000277835.1 Geospiza fortis
CCCCCTAAAATGTTTTGAGCCAGCAATCAATCCTTCCAGTCTCATACCACCCAGTGGCTGGGATCACAGTAATGGTACTTTTTCTCTCATGGCAGCAGTGGGATTCTAATCTAGCAGAGGAAAAATGAAAGATGAGGAAAGTGTACAGGAAATCATATAATGGACAATTACTATTTCAATAATCAAAAGTATAAGTCTAATTAATACAACAATTTCACTCTATGCAAGTCATTGTTCCCCACCCCTTGAGTCCCTACAATTACAGGTAAGGTGCAATGCAAACCAGGAGCCAGGCAGAAAGTTCATGAAACCAGTCTTTGGCTGCACTGACTGAAGAGTTCAGCAGATTGGTCGGTGATTTCCTTTGTGTTTCCTGATTTTGTATTCTTCTTCAGTGAGGTCTAGCATTTTGAATATTCTTTGCTTATTTATTAATAACGTATCAAATATTAGACAAATTATTAAAACCATTTTTGGTACTTCCTGGACTTGTAAGCTGAGCTCCAAAATAGCATGGTGAGTTCAATTTAAGATTCTTTCTTGCTTACTGATATTGCAATGTGTTATACGCCTTGTCAAAAATTAAAATCTTTAAGGATAGGCCAATTTTCAATAGTTAGGCCACCTTGCCCTTTGGAGTCCATAATCCTACAAATACAGGTATCATTATAACCCAAACATATATCTTCCAGGTTACTACCCTTATCCCTCCCACCAACCAGGTTTCAGGGGGATCCCCAGGACCCATATCCAGGGAAAGA
>NW_005055456.1:4751-8517 GCF_000277835.1 Geospiza fortis
ATTCTACTACATAATAGTCTGGATGGCCTCAGCGATGGGGGTCAAAGATATAACAAAACTCGAGTCATTCTAACCTCCTCAGCATATCATTTCAGTGTCCTGGGTTCAGACCAAATACTTTTCCAACCTTACCAAACCCAAAATCTTTCTTTTTCTCTTTTGTCAGCTCAATCACTTATGTCTTCTTTCTCTACAGCTGGAGAGAACTTTCCAGCTGCCACCTTGCTCCTCTGTCAGCCCCTTTTCTCCCTTCTTCCAGGGGCCACCAACAGTTTCACATCCCCTTCTTCTGCACAATCATGCTTTACACATCACTTACCATTACTACATGTGCTCCCCTCAGTATAGTAATTTTATGCTTTACTCTGAGGTGGTAGGAAGAGGTACACAAACTTGATTCCATAATCATATGAAAATATAAGGTAAATTTAGGGAGGAATCTTCTCTACCCACTATGGCAATCAGAGAAAATACAAACATTTTAAAACATTAATCACAACAAACTTATAGGAAACATATACAAACATAAATATCCTAAAACTTATCAAGATAAAAATGTAAACAACGGATGCAGTGAAGAACAGCAACTCATCAGTCCTGTCAGAACTTAATTTTCTCATGGAACACCTCTTCTTTTGGAATACCTGTAAGAGGAGAGAAAAAGAAAACTCGGTCCAGCTTGGACCAGTTTTAAAAAGAAGGAACTATCCATCTGGTATTAATTTTATGTTCTCTGCCATGGGCGTCTGTAGTTACCCATACATACATCTTCAGGGTGGTCTTTAAGACCAGCAGGACTTCCCCAATAGTTTGTAGGTCTACCAATACTGGCTGACCTGGGAAATGTATGGAGTTATGGGTGAAAGGACATGGGCATCATCAGTCCCTTTGTTTCTGGAAGGGATAGTAGGTGCATTAGAGCAAAATGCCGTAAGTTGAGGGCATCCATTCACTCCCCACCAGTCATTGCCTTTGGTCACAGCGTCCCACAGTCAGTCAGGCCACTTTGGTTCTTTAGATTTCAAAAAATGTGTTTGGAGACCATTTGTGCTTTCTATTATCCCACTGGCTTGTTGATAGTAGGGGGTGTGAAACACCCATAGGATCCCTTCAGCTTTTTCCCATTCTTGGACTAATCTTGCTATGAAGTGACTGCCATTATCTAACTGTACTGATTTTGGTTTAGGCAGAAAATGGAACCATAATCTTAACCCTTTCACAATACTTTCCCCTGTCACCTATGCCACCACTTTAGTCTGCACTAGTCCTGAGACTATTTCAACTCCTACCAGCACATATTGCTTTCCCTCTGATTTGTTAAAAGGACCAATATAGTCAACCTGTCAACTTTTCCACAACCCCTTTCTTGGGCCAGTGCAGAAATCACTGTTTCACAAGCCCTTTGGGTGACGGGCCATCCTCTACTTACCACCTCTCAACAGGTCTTTCACCTCAGCGTGGCCACACTTCACATGCAGCCATTCCAAAAGATAACTCCATTTCTCTTCTTCTTGATCTGTTTCCTTTTCCTCGGCCAAGACAGCCAAACAAGTGAGGGAGTCTACTTGTTTATGTAAGAGGTGAGCTGGGTGATCCCCCTTGTGATGGGCTGCTACCAATCCAGCCGATACCATTTTGGATTTTGCACTGTTCAGAATTTGTCCCTACTTCTCCTTTTGCCATACCAGCACTCTATTCACCTCCCATTGATTTTGTTCCCAAAAAGGCAACCACTCAGTACATCCTTTAAATACTACATAGGGGTCTGTATAAACAAAGATCGGCTCCTTATCTTCCACATCCTTTACAATCACACTCCAGACTGCTGTTAAATCCCCTACTTGAGCACTGCCCTCCCTGTCTGCTGTAATCTGATCCCCAGTGTCAACATGAAAGGCTACTGCCCTGTATTTCCAAGTCTTCCCCTCCCTCCTTGAGGAGGCATCTGTAAACCAGACATTCCGTAAATCAGAAGAGTAAGGAGGTGCAGGTTTAATGGGGGAAGGGAAGGAATTTCTTGCAGCTCAGTTTGAGTCGGTTATTGTACAGAGTTTTTGATGGTACTTCCTGCATCCTGTAAATGTGGCAATAATGCTCAATCTGGGCATACCACTTCCTGACAGGCTCCCTTTATGCCACTCGCAGGGGGAGGTGAGGAGGTGTGTGTGTACACACAATGACTGCCTTAAGGACCTTAAAGGGACCTCTCAGTACTATCGTCTGCTGTCTCACAATTTTTTCTGCTTCCTGCAGATCCAAGTTCACCACAAACAAACCCTTTTCCCATACAGAATATTGCCTTTCAGCATCCTTAAAGTTGCATGAGTGAAATTGAATTGGGTGAGTGGTACCCTCTGGTTCACACTGCCACACATGAATTGACAGTCCATGGATAGCAAAACCCCACTCAATCTGCAAAGGTGTCTGGGTGGATGGGCCCAAGAGCTTGGTATATTCCTGCCTCAAAATCAAAAGCTTTAGAGCCTCCTCGTGGAGTGGTGTCCAGTCCCAAGAAGCTTTTTTTTTTTGGGTTAGATTATACAAAGGCCAGGCTATGGCAGAAAAATCAGGAATATGTTTCCACCATAACACCAATAATCCTAGAGGATGCTGGAGCTCCCTTTTGCTCCCAGGAATTTTTACCTTTTCCAGGATAGCTAGTATGTCAGGGGGAATGCATATAGTTATTTCTCTCTACCATGTACTCAAAAACTTCACTTCAGAAGAAGGATGTTGCACATTTTCAGGGGGAATCTGAAGGCCTATTTTATCCATTTGGTCAATTATTTTTGCCTGGGTCTGCCCCACTTCAGTGGCATTGGCACTCCTGTTCAAGACATCACTAATGTATTGATACACCTTGGTATCTCTATCTGGGGTAATCTGTTCCAGCACAAGAGCTAGAACGGGAAGGGCTATAGTGGGTGAGTGTCAGTATCACAGTGGGAGATGAGAAAAGATATATTGTACTCCTTCACACATGAAAGCAAAACACTCCTTATCTCCCTCTCTAAGGGAGACCATGGAAAACATGTCCTTTACATCAATTGTAGCCAACACAAGGTGAGCTTGTTCCCAAATGGTGGAAATTAGCTCAGCTATATTAGGTACAGCAGCAGTCAAGAGACCAGTGTTTGCATTTAATTGATGATAATCCACAGTCAAGCACCACTTTCCATTTGGATGGTGAATGGGCCACGCTGGTGAGTTAAAGGAAGAATGAGTTCGGACAAAAGTTGCCTTTTCCTTTTACTCTTCAATGCCCTCTGCGATTTTGTCTTGTAGCAATGTATTTGAACAGCTTAAACATTGTGCCCCAGCCAAGCCACTTCTAGTTATTCTTATCAGCACCCTCTGGAATATGTCAAGGTTACTGTGAAAAACGCCAATCACTTGTTTTTAAAATTTTAAAAGTTTAATAGTAATAAAATGGTTATAAAAATAGTAATAAAATTAGAGCAAAAAAAATTTGGACAATTAGGATTAGGACAATACGAGACAATAAAAACAAAGAGTTACGGACAGTCCGGGTACCTTTTTCTGGGCAAAATAAGCCTGAAAAAGGACACCTGTTTGTAGCAGTCCCTATGGACACAACCAGAGCTCCCTGGAGGAACTGAATCAGCATTTTACTTCCTCACCCCCACCCTAGAGCATATCCCTGGAACCCTATAGGTTAGGACTTTAACCCCTTGCCATTGGTCCAAATCTCAATCCTCCTAAAACCTATAAAAGGGGCACATTTTAGCCCACTTGTTGGAACGAG
>NW_005055456.1:8632-10175 GCF_000277835.1 Geospiza fortis
GCCGGGCACTCGGGCTTTCTGTTCACCGGAGGAACAGGGCTCCTGAGGCTAGCGGAGGCCACACAGAGGCCTTATTAATACCTGTTAACAGAGGATTAACCCTTAAAAGCAATAGCCTGTTGCATATTCATACATCTCATACATGATGCATAAATTCCATTCAAACAAAGGATTCTGTCTGGTCAGTGTCAACTTCTTCCTCTTAATCCTGACCACATCTTCAGGGCTGAGCGAGGCAGGAAGTAGTTTCTTCTGATAAGGGAGCAATAAATTCTTTTTCTCTGAAAGATTTAGGTGTCCTGTGGCTGCTATCTTGGTACGAGTACCTCATTCCTCTCTTTAAAAAAATATCCCACATACATAGTTTCTATTTTAACTACAAAAGCTACATTTTAACTACAAAACTACGTTTATCATACTATTAAAATGTTAATACAGCACTACTAATCAATACAACATAATACATATAGTAAATATCTGCGTAGAGCCATATAATATGCACTTTTCACAGTTACTAAGACATAAATTGTGCTAAATTAAGAAAGAAGAGGCTGAGAAACAGAATACCAAGACTGCAAGAACTAGATAACAGAAGGCGGTGAAGCACCTGGACTGTAACCAATCACATATCCTGAGAGGTGCATGCAGAATGCATGGACAAGATAGAGGCAGCAATCAAGAAATGTATGATCAGCGTGTGCAGTAGTGTTAGAATATATAAATAGTGCATAATGTAAACAATAAAAAGGCTTCTGCTTAATCACATTGGTTAGTCGTCCAGGAGTCCTGATCTCCTGCGCTGTCACTTGTCCTGAAAGATGAGTCAGCGAGGTAAACGTCCAGCTTGGATGGGGCAATGAGGGTTCAAAGGAACTTAGGAATAAAAACAGGATGTATCGTCTTTGGAAGGAGGGTCAGGTCTCTCAGAAAGTATTTAAGGGGGTTGCTAGGGCATGTAGGAAAAAAATTGGGGAGGCTAAAGCTCAGTTCAAACTTAATTTGGCAACTTTTGTAAAGGATAATAAAAAATGTTTTTACAAATATATTAACAGCAAAAGGAAGGGTAACACCAACCTTTGTTCTCTACTGGATGCAGGAGAACTTAGTAACTGCAGATGAGGAGAAGGCAGAAGTGCTTAACACCTTCTTTGCCTCAGTCTTTAGTGGGAAGACAGCTTGTCCTCAGGACAGCTGTCCTCCTGGGTTGGTAGATGGTGTCAGGTAGCAGAATGGTCCACCTGGTATCCAGGTGGAGGAAGTCAGAGAACTGCTGAGCCACTTGGATGTTCATAAATCTATGGGACCAGATGGGATCCATCCCAGCATGATGAGGGAGCTGGCAGATGAGCTTGCAAAGCCACTCTCCATCATTTCCATCATTTACCATCAGTCCTGGATCACTGGTGAGGTTCCAGATGACTGGAAGCTGGCCAGTGTGACGCCCATTCATAAGAAGGGTGGGAAGGAGTATCCTGGTAATTATAGGCCACTTAGCTTGACATCAGTACCCGGTAACGTAATGGAACAGTTTATATTGAGTATC
>NW_005055457.1:0-1040 GCF_000277835.1 Geospiza fortis
GGAGGTATCTCTGGACCCCTCTGCATTTGCTCTCCACACCAGTCCATTCTGCCAGGCAGTGCCTGGCACTTTGATCAACTTGTCTTTTGTTTTATCATAGTTTAAAATACCTTATTAACCAATCATAAATTTTTGAGTTTCTTCTGGCTCCATGAACACAAAGAGGTGCGTGTCCTACCATAGGAGGAAGCGATGACTTAAGTTTTATAGTGGAAAGCACTGAAAGCACTGCTGGCCTCACTACTGGATGTGACAGGCGGTAGAAGAGGTGGCTTGGCAACACATGCAGGTAGGGTTCACAGATTTAGGGGGAATTAGGTCGAGGTCCTCATCATCTGGGATCTCATCTAACCGGTACCCATCCTTTAGGAGCTGGATGTTCAAGTCTTGGTTGATCTGCTACAGACAAACAGACAAACAGACAAACACTTAAGATTTCTTCCTTCTGATGGCTGGAAGAGGAAAGAAGTCCTTTATTCTGAAATATATTTCCCTATCATTAGCAGCTGTCCCATCAATGAAAGAGTCCCAGTTTTTGACCACAGGTGAGGGCTGCTGTTGGGGTTTTAGTTCTCCTATTGTTTTTTGTGGGGTTTTTTCCCTCACACATGTTGCTAGGAGACAATAACGACTGGCTACTTAAGAGAGACAAAAGAAGATGTCACAGCTCAAGGGAGGGGTGCAGCTGGCTACTCTCTCTTTACATGGGGTTTCTCGTGAACAGCAGAGATACTGCAAGATTTAGACTGGGAAAATGGTGTTGGGTGCAGCCCCTAACTCTCTTGTGCTCTCAGCATTCGGAGGGGAGAGAGGCTGCGGTCGATGTGGAGAGAATTCGTCACCACTGCGGGATTCAGTCTCCTGCTACCTGTCTTCTACCGTGAGTGGAGCTCTGTTCGTAAGAGTAGCCGTTGTACTGGGACTTTTTCCTGCCCTGCTCAGAACGGGGTCTGCCGCTGCCCCGCCCCCGCCATTTCTTCTTCGTCACTGCTCCGACCTTTCGCTATACTATAGCCCCGCACTCCCTGCCTGCCGGGAGG
>NW_005055457.1:1584-10118 GCF_000277835.1 Geospiza fortis
GGAACTGGGTGTGTCCAGCCTTTCTCCTTCTTCTTCTTAGCCTTCACCTTCTGCTGTGATGTTAGCACTTAGAGATTGGTTTAGAATATAGGTGCACTGTCTAACATGGGTGATAGGTATTAGAAAGTAAAAGTAAATATGATATACATAATTTGTAGTATAAGAAACAGCGCAGCCTTGAAGGCAGTCGGAGAGCATCGTGGCTGGCTTGCTGGTCAGACCTCTGTCTGCCAGGGAGAAAATTTTGTAGATAAGACTTAATAAACAACCTGAAGACCGAACAACAGAGAGTCCAGTCTCATTCTTCAGAGCCTGGGGTCGCTCCCTGGACCACCCAACTCACCTCGGGGGCAGAGAACAAGCAGCCGACCCCGAGAGAAGGGTGTTATATTTTCTATTCCAAGGGGCACTCCTGCCTTCCTTAGCAGAAACCTGTCTTTAAAACCAAGACACCTGCCTTCTATTTTTTAAACTTCTTCCAGAATAGGAATATCTAGAGTAGCAAACTGATACAGTATTTTAATCTGGAATAATCTTTCCATAAAGATTAATCCCCATTTAAAGTAATGTAATAATAATGATAATAAACTGACTGGCAACTGGGCAGTCCCTCCTTTCAGTCTGGGGCACTGTAGCAGTTGAAAGGTGGTAAAGCTTCTTGACTTTTTGTAATCTCAAATTCAAGTGCTGTCTAGTCAGATCTGGGTGAACAACACTTCATCAGGGCCCAGAGATGGTCCAGATCAGCTGATCTGGTCCCTGCTCTTGGACATTTCTCTGTATTTCAGAGGTATTTTGCCAAGGAAGGGATACAAAGGGGAAGAGTTCCCAGTGGCTTGTGTGCATAATGGCTGTTCCACACCTTGGATGTAAAATCAGATCCTGCAGAAGCAGTACCTGGAGCCTGAACAACTAATTCACAAGAGACCTTGGGAATATATTCAGAAACAATGCAAAGGGGTTAATAAGCCAGAGTTTCCCTGCCTTTTCTATTTGAAAGTGCAGAAGTTCATATCTGCAAGTCCTCCCTAGAATTTCTGGTGCTCCAAATAAACATGCACTGGGTGACCCTGACTCCCACAAGAACTGGAAATCACAGCATACCCTCAGATCCTTTATTCGTGTCCTTGACATGCATACAGTTTCTGATCTGCTGTGACAGAAAAGTTGATGCATTTGCACCACATGGGCCAACACTGCATGACTGAGCAGAACTGGGAAAAGCTTGAGTGAATCCAAAGGCATCTGTGATAACAGCCAATGGGCAGATCTGTGTCTGTGCCATGGAAGTGTAGGAATGGAGCCAACTGGATCGCCAGGAAAGACAGAAATATGACACAGTTTCTGCCATGGCCCCTTCCAGGCTCATAGAGTCTACACCACTGGTAAATTCCTTGTGGAGCTGTTTCTGGCAGCACAAGGCCATTCTAAGTTGTTTCTGGCTGCTCAACTATTAGCATTCATGGCAAAGATGGCAGGAAAGAATATAACTCACCTCAGCTAATGAGTATCCTGAGGAGGAATATCTGGACATGTCAAAGTCATCATCACTGCAGGGAATGACAAGATGCAGCAAAGAAGGAAACAACAGTTAGAGAGACCTGCATTCCCTGGTTAGCCCTATCTTTCTTGTGTCATGAAGCTGTACTTCATCTACAGAGGAATTGCATCAAGGGAGTCTGGAGACCAACTTTCATCTGTAACCCAGAGACCTGTCCATCAAAGTATTCTTTACTCACGTCTCTTCCTATTTGTTTACACACACAGGCTTGTTACAGCATGTGCTGAAGGGCACAGCAAGTAAGAGTGCAAGTGTCCCACAGGAGCAGTTTCAGCAGAAATTTGCTTTGGTGCTGCACTATAGCATGAAAACTTGCTTGCACTGTAATATATATACATAAAATCTTATTAACCCTTTGCATACCTGTCTGTATCCAGGGCTACCAGTGGCTTTTCATCTGGTCTCTGATCTAATGACGAATAGCCTTTATTGGGAATGACGAGCCTGAAATAATTAAATGTTGCCCGTTAACCATACAGTAAAGCTCAGTACCACACATAGTTTAGAGCAAAGCCATATATTTTGCTTTCTCTGTTTCACTTATGTTTTGGGGAGGGCTCATAAGGTGTATCCCAGAATCATTTGTACCGGAAATTGTCACAGTCCCCCCTCGTTGCCCCCCTCCCCCCCACCCCTTTGCGGTTTGGGGGATATCGCAAGATATGTAAGCTCAACCACGACCCTGCAGGGGGGAGGGGGGCAGGGCTAGGTTGTCTCTTCCCTTCTGGTTCAGGGATCAAGGAGAGCGTCCACGTGGGTGGTGGAGTGTGTGTATCTGACCGGGGGTACTACTACATTGCAACTTGGTACTAGGATTGGATCTGCCTGCCTTCACCACTCTTGCCTGCTGCCAGGGGTGGTACCTAAACTGATTACTGCCTGTGAGTTTACAAAAGGAGCAATTTCCTCTCTTCCCCTTCACCCGAACCTCCATCACCACATGATGGAGGTTGCCGAGCTCACATTGGAATGCCTCCTGAAGCCATGGGGGAATCATCACGCCTTCCCTGCCTCACCAGGGCCTGCTAGCACCCTCTGCCGGCTGCAAGGTAGTCACTGCAGCTGTTGTCTCACCATAGCCACCAGCGCCCCCTGCCGGTTTTGGTCATAACTACACCAAAGGGGAAAGTGGTGCTTAAAGTGTGGGAAAACTTTTGTTATTGGGGTTTTTTTTGTTGTTTTTTTCTGTTATTATATACATATATATTTTCTGGTAAAGAACATCTATTCCTTTTCCCATATTTTTGCCTGGAAGCCCTGTCATTTCAAAGTTATAATAAGTTGGAGGGAGGGGGGTCATGTTTCCATTCTAGGAAGGTTCCCGCCTTCCTTGGCAGCACATCTGATTTTTTTAAAGCAAGACAACTTCCTTGCAAGTCCTCCCTTATAAGTGAAGACATTTAAATGGGTGCAATTCAGAGGAAGCAGGCTGTGTGTCTGGGTAGTTCAGAGCAGTTTCACAGGGATGAACACTGGACATGCACTGAGAACACACTCCTCCCTGGAAGAAAAAAAAGTTGGGACACTCCACACTTCATTCTGGTAAACCTGATCACTAGCATTGCTTGTTGTATCAAATTGCTCATTTTTTCCTCTAGCAATTCTTTTTTTCCCTCTGGCAATGAGTACATGACACTAGCAATAAAGAAATGCGAGAAGGAAGCTGGGGAAATGCAGAGGCTTGGTGCTCCTACTATTCTACTGAAAATCAAAGATTCAATCTTTTCTGCATGAGCTCCTACACAGACCTCCACAATACAACACTTTTGAGGTCTCACTCCTAAATTTAGTAATATGAGGAATATGAGCTGGTGGGTGCAGCACAAAAGTATGGTCAGACTAGCTCTTTTAAAATTCTAATATTTTGTAGACCTTTACTTCACCAGAAGTATAACAAAGGCTGATGATGACTCTGCACCTTTAATTACTTATTAGATTTTATGTGTTGAAAAACAGGCTTCAGAGCTGTTGTAATAAGGAAAATACATTATTCAATGCTACCCGCTTCACAACAGTTCTTTCATGCACAAAACTGAACGTGAGTGAACAAAACATCAGGGAATCTAAGAGAAGAGCCCTTTGTGGTGCTATTTAATCAAATTTAAAAAATCACTACATCTTTTTCTTGAGAAATGTCTTCATTCATAATAATACAGAACTTCAATTTTTCTGCAACAGACAAAAACTGTAATTGTGTCTTTGCCCTCAATCGAAATCTTTCTTTTGCATCCTGATTGTTTTTATGCTTTCTTTCCATTGTCCTTGGAAAAAAAACAGACTGTAGTCAGAGCTGCTTTCATCTGCATGAGTCCTAGTATGAGATTCTTGTCTTGGTGGTTTTAATCACTTAATGTGAAATACGTTATGACAAAATCTGATTTTAGGTTATCCTCAGAGCAGGCTACAATATCTGTCTGTGCAGAAGTGGTGCAGATGGTGGTGTGGATTCTGCCTGTGTTACCAGATGATAAATGGCCTATACCTGGTGAGCTAATACACTGCTTGTTCTCCAAAACTACTGGCCAATGGAAACTGCACAAGGCCCATTGTGTAAGAAGGAGAACTGGAAGTTCACCAGCCTCCATGTCCTGCCACCTCAGCCAGGTCACCTGGAACATTGGGATCTATTACCACCAGGGACCTCCAGAGAGACTCACAGGACAGAAGAACGCATATGTAAAGGTGAGGGCAAATATGTTAATGATTTCAGGGAAATGATTATCATGTGTATGTTTAGTCCAGGACAATCAATGAATATGTATGCAAAATACAGTATATAAACAGAAACTGTCCTGTACTCAGCATGCATGACTTTGGGAGGAGCTATCCCCCCGTGCATCCAGCCAAATAAAGAATGCCTGCTTCTTAATGCTACCTTGATGTTAAGGAGTTTTTTATTTTACCAATTTTTTGGTAACAGTTTTGGCAACCCAGGTGGAAGAGATTCCTGAATTTCAACGGATCCAAGGGATCACAGGACCTCCAGCCAGCACCGAGGGATTCTCAGGGAGAACCTTCGATCCCTGGTCTGAAGGAAATCGGAGCAAGATCTCTGGTAAGACAAAGGCATTCTTTACTTTAAAGGTCTTAACTGTTAACCTGCCTGTAAGGTGCAGCAAAAGCTTTGCAGGGTTGGATTTAAAGGTACCTAAGGTGGGAAAAGGGAAGGTTTAGAGTCCCTTCAAAAAGGGAAAGGTTAGAGTCCCTTCTAAGGAGCTCCTAAACAGTAATTGGTTATAATGGGAAACAAAACCTCGAAAGGGGTGTCACAAGTGTCACCGCTGGGATGCATCTTGAAACATTGGAAACAAATTGGGGGTGATCTCCTCATGTGAAAAAGTTACAGAAGTCTGTAATCAGTTGTGGCCACTTTACACTCTGTAAGATCAAGAGAAGTGGCCTAAGGATGGAACCTTACAGTATAACACCATATTGCAATTAATGCTGTTTTGTAGAAGGGAAAATTACTGGGATAAAGTTCCTTATGTTGACTTGTTTTTCACTGTAAGAAGGAGTGGCAATAGGAATGCTGGAGGACCCCACAAGATCCATTAATTTTAGCACTTGAAAAGGAAAAGAAAGGCAAAGGGTTGAAAAGGTGTTGTTCTGCATGCAGCATAGAGCAGAGGTGCTTAAAGTGTGGAAGAGAGGACGAGGATGATTTACAGCTGATGGTTGCTCTGTGGCAAAGAGCGGGTGGGGTGAATGATGAATTTCTGGGGAACATGGCTAGATGCATACGTAGGTCATGGGAGAGTGGACTGGAAATGGAGAGAAGGCTTTAGGGGATCATTTGGAAATCAACAAGCAAAAGAATTAGAACAATGGAGGAAAAATAACATTGGATGAGCAGTTTTACAGTATGTGGATGACATTCTGCTGGCAGCAGAGACCCAAAAACAATGCCTACAAATGACCATGAGTGTATTGAACTTTCTGGGACAGAGTGGTTACAGAGTAACTAAAAGAAAAGCTCACAGGAAAAACAACTGTGAACTATTTGGGCTTTGAGATCACTCAAGGGCAGAGAATTCTTGACGTTGACAGAAAGGAAGCAATCTGCCAAACTCCAGAACCGCAGAATATCTGAGAATTACGAGGCTTTCTGGGAGTGGTAAGGTGGTGCTGGTTGTGGATATTAAACTATAGACTTTTAGTGAAGCCCCTCTATGAAGCCCTAAAAAAAACAAAGGAAGGACAATTGGTGTGGACTCCTGAGTGCCAAACTGCCTTCTGAGAACTGAAGAAGGCATTAATGACAGCACCAGCTTCCTGACTAAACCAAGCCCTTTGAACTGTTTGTACATTAGAGGCAGCATTTAGTCCTGATGGAAAAACTGAGAACCTGGAGGAGACCTGTGGGCTGTTTCTCCAAACAGCTGGACAACGTGAGCAAAGGATGGCCAGGATGCCTGTGAGCAGTTGCTGCAAACTTTTTACTGATCCAAGAGGCCAGGAAGCCCATGACTGGACAGCACATAACTGTTTTTGTCCCTTGTAATATATGTTAGAAATAATTCATACTATAAAAGAATGTATTTTATAAAGATTGTGGAATCCAAATGAGTCTCTGACCACAAGCAGCCTGAGAGGCGGATGTCTATTCAAACTCCGAAATTCCTGGAGACGGTCAGATAACGATTGGCATTTAGCCCAAGAATAGACGCACCCAGTGCGATGATCACCATTATCCCGAGTCATCGGAAACCACCTAAGAGTGATCATCGTCCTGTGGATAACATCGATCAAAATAGCCGAAGTCGCCAGAAAGATACATGTGAATACGTGACTTCCCGGGATTCAATCAATGCTGGCTATCAACCAGGAGACGGCAATTGTCCAGCTCTGCACAGTGAAAGAACCAACTATGAATGTGAAGAGTTACAAAAGAAACTGTGACTCCTTCGCCTCGGGCACAATAAACTGTATAAAACATCTCCGCTAGAAGCAACTCTCATGAACGGGGGGGATTTGTTTCGATAGAGGTCAGATTCAGGTTCACCCAGCGCCGATCCCGGGCTCGACGCTGTCTCTTTGGCTGTGGTGGTTTTGAGGACCGTATTTTGGTCGCGGAAAAAGATAAATAAATATTTTTGCTTTTTTTTTATAATTTGGCTTTTGATTGATCATTTATAACATCCCTCACATGGTAATATCCGTATTAGAGCAAAAGGGGGGGCATTGACTATCTCCCAGCAGGATGCTTAAATACGAAGTTGTGCTTTTGGAACAGGATGATGTGGAATTGAAGACGACAGCAGCCACAAATCCAGCTGTGTTCCTTGATCCAAAGGCAGTGGATGAGGGAGCCCCAGCACATTACTGTCTCCAAACTGTCAAACAGGTATATTTCAGCAGAACTGATTTGAGAGATGAGCCAATAAAAAATCCTGATTTAGAATGATTCACAGATGGGAGCAGTTTTGTGAAGAATGGAAAACAGATGGCAGGATATGCAGTGGTGACCATTACTGAAGTATTGGAAGCTTGATTTTTACCAATTAACATGTCATCACAAAAGGCAGAAATAATAGCACTAAAAAAAGCATTGCATTTGGCAGCAGGCAAAAGGGTGAATATTTGGACTGATTCTAGGTATGCATTTGGTGTAATTCATGGCCATGGAGCTATATGGAAGGAAAGAGGACTGCTATCAGGTCAACAATCAGCTATTAAACACAAAGAAGAAATTTTACAACTTTTGGAAGAAATTAAAAAACCAAAGGAGGTGGCAGTGGTGAGTTGTAAAGCACATCAACCTGAACAAACTAACGTTATAGTGGGAAACTGATTGGCAGACAAAGCAGCTCGAGGAGTAGCTGAAAAAGTCATCCTAGTGTTAGCATCACAAATTGACATATCTGAATTTAGGCTTAATTATGAAAGTGAGGATCAGTGCTTAGCAAACACATTAAAAGCCACTAAGAATCAGGAGGGATGGTGGCTAACAGACAGCCAACACGTTATAGTTCCAACTTCTGTAATGAGAAAAATAATGGAAAAAGAACACAACAAAACCTATTTGGGGAATTGCGTCCATGATACTAGTCTCCAAAGCTCTGTACTCAGCACAGGAAAGGCTGAAATAGCCAAATCAATCCCAGTGAAATGTCCAATTTGTTTAAAAAACAATCCCATATATAGGAAGAGGCCACGTCCTGGAAATTTAAACAGGGAAATTTACCTGGAGATTATTGGCAAATAGATTTCTCTGAATTACCCAGGCAAAGCGGGTGTAAGTATCTTTTAGTATTGGTAGATACATTTTCCGGATGGCGAGAAGCCTTTCCCTTTCACACCAATAAAGCTAAGGAAGTGGTAAAAATCATGCTTAAAGAAATCATATCAAGATTTGGGGTGCCACTTGGGATGTCCACAGATAGAGACCCACATTTCATAGCAGATGTGGTACAACAGCTAAGCAAAACTCTAGATATAAAATGGGTCTTACACACACCTTGGCAACCACAATCAAGTGGGAAAGTGGAAAGGATGAATCAGACTTTGAAACGACAAATTAGCAAAATGTGTCAAGAAGATTCCTTAAAATTGCCACAGACCTTCCCTCTGGCTCTTTTATGAGTCAGAATTCAGCCAAGGTCAAAAACCAAAGTAAGTCCCTATGAATTGCTGTACGGATGGCCGTATCAAACACCATCCATTCCCGGAGAAATACATTCAAAGGGACAAACAGATTTAAATCTATACTTAATTTCTTTAGGAAAAACTCTTGCTGGACTCCGTTGGTTTATAACCATATCGGGACCAGTTGCTTTGAATGCACCCGTTCACCCATACCAACCTGAGGACTTTGTATATGTAAAGACCTGGAACTCTGAACCCTTGAAAGAAAAGAGGAAAGGACCCTTTCAAGTTCTCCTGGTAACCTACACAGTACTTAAGGTAGAAAGAATAGAACCCTGGGTCTATCACACGAGGGTAAAATCAGCAACCACACATTAAACACAGCAGA
>NW_005055458.1:0-10114 GCF_000277835.1 Geospiza fortis
AAATTGTTCTTTTGAAAATCTAAATCCTCCTCTTATAAGGCACTTTGGGTATCACGAAGAGCCACGCCTGAAAGCCAAGCCTCTGGTTCTCATTAAGAATCCGGAGACTTGGAAGTTGGAAGGGCCATTTGACCTGGTGACCTGGGGGAGGGGATACGCTTGCGTGTCCACTCCCTCAGGACTCCGCTGGATCCCATGAAAATGGGTCAGACCCTTCCTCCCGAAGAAAGAACACAAAACACAAACGGTAGCACAGGTTCAAGAGGCGTGCTGGAGACGGCGGCGGAAACCATTTGATTTGGACCTAGACCCCCTGTGAAGTTTCCCTGGGCAGAACCAAAACTTTATTTCCAGTTTGCTTAATCTTATTTCATTATCATTTCAGCTGACCCGGACCCATGGCCCCTGTCCGTTTGATTGCCATTGCCATCATAGCCATCCTCTGGTCCAGGCCTCCACCTGCGGACCCGTGAATCGTCCCCCAGCCCCGAGTCAATGTCTGGCAAGTCCTTGCGCAGAGCCTCGGCCAAAGATCATATTTGTTTAAATGCAGCTTCCGCAGAGGACCCTATGTCGTCATGCCTTGTGGGGATCCCTCTCCTTTCTAATAATATCCCTACCCCCCTTGGAGCCCCCCTCGCTTATATGGCTTCTGACCCTAACCCTAACACTGTATTTGCCTGGAGGAGCATAACCAATAAACTGGCATCTTTGGATTCCGAACCTCAAGAATTTGAGTTGCTCGGCTCCACCAATGCCTCTTTTTACATACAATTTAATCTACCTTGGACCCCAGACCCCTCTGATAAGGGCCTTACCCTGGTACGTCAGAGCAAGAAAGAGTACACTGCTAATCAGTGGTGTGAGGCAGTCGTCAAAATCAATGTTGCCTCCATGGCCAATAGTCCACCCCTGTCCCTACCCCGAAGTATATTTTTAATTTGCGGAGACCGAGCATGGGCAGGCATCCCCTCTCATCTCATCAGAGGTCCTTGCACTTTTGGGCAGCTGACGCTGTTTTCGCCCAACAAAACCCAAATTAATAATTTGTCCGAGGACAGGTGCTTTCCCCTACCCTCTGTACCCCTTTAAAACCCACCTGCACCCGCCCCTCAGGGCCCTTTTTCTGTTGCACCCCCTTGGATTACAATAAACCAGGACTTTGCTACAGATTAAGGGATGCTTCTTATTCTTGTTGGCTGCAGCGGACTCCAAGCCTGTCCAAAGGAGACGGCTCTCCACTATAATGTGGGGGCTCTCCTTAGGTGCTGCCCCTTGAGCCGAGTGCTCCTGCGGGTGGGGCAGTGCCCCGGCCGATGCTGCAGTTGTGAGATGAAAAATCGTTTGCACCTGGTGGGCTAATACCATGCTTATTCTTCAAAAACCACTGGCCTATTGTGACAGGAGCTTTCACCCCTGATACAGGAAAAGCTTATCTGTTTTCCCCCCATGGCTCAGTCAAGCCAGAATAGCTTGCCTTGTGGTGAATTATCTCAGCTGAAAAACATCTTTAGCCAGCAATAAACATCTTGCCCTGAATTCAGGGGAAAGGATAAGCAAAGATTCATGAATGACAGACACAACACTTATACAAACTATAAAAGACCACTATAACTTTCATAAAATCAGAAATCTCTTACACACTCTCTGAGTGTGTGGGAAGTTCTCCTGTAAGTCGAGATGTCAGCCTTGAGTTACTCTTCTGGAAGTTGAGTGAAAAGAGACTTCTCTACACCACTATAATTTGTTGGTAAGTTACATTGGCTCCTAATCGATACTATTTCTTTACTAGCTGTAACATAGGTACCTTTATTATCATGCACTGTCTTATGAACCTACAAGTAGTGTTTCTTTTGTTTTATCCTGTGTAGTAAGTAGTCTGGTTAAAGTTTTATATTTGTTAATCTTGTGTCTATTTAATAAATTATCCATTTTGTAATAGACCTAATTGACCATTTTTAAGAACTTGCAAACGAGAGACATTTGGGGTGCAGGCCGCCTCAAACAGAGCTACTGCCAGAAATCTGAGACAAAGGCAGGACTTGTCTAAGCTCTCCCGTCTCCATTCATAACACCTATGGAACCCCACAGTGCTTATTCTGTAGGAAGAAGAACTGGAAAGCAACTGATGCCTAAAGATTTTTAGTTTTCTAATATATTTTTAAATATATTTTTAGCTTTGTAGACTGTAATACATGGTTGTAGCTTCTAGCATTTTTCCTACCCTTTCCCCCTACATTTTAGAACAATAAACTAACCTTCTAACACAATCCTGAAATACTGTTTAATCTTATTTTCAAGAAGAGAACCTACAACAAGGACATTTTGTTTTCCAACCAGAATCTGAGAAGACACAGCAAGAAATGGGGCAAAGAAGCCCCTGGACCAATTCCAATGGGGCAGTACCTGGGGGAAAATTACCTAACCAAATGCTCTTCTAATTGGACAATATTTGATAGGTATACGAATCAACTAACCTTATAAAAATTGTAGAAATACTGTATCACATGTGCATATCACCATATTGTACACCTTGAAGGCTTTCAATTAAAGATTTGCTTTTATATTAGAATTTTAACACTGTTTGGAAAAGATCTGTGTTTTATTCCAGGCAACAGTTTTGGCACCACCAGACAAGACCTCCGGGACCCTATGGAACATCTCTGAATCAAGTTACATTCTGCTGGAAGCTCTTCTGCCAGCACCTTTTAGGAGTTTCCTGTGGCAATCTGAGAGGCTCTGTGCGTCCCAATCCCACAGAGAAGCAGAAGGTAATATAAAAGCAATTCAATTTTGGTAATTGTGCTAGCAATTTTTGTTTTTCCAGAAATAGACATGTTTTGGGGACTGGAATATGACCTTTTTGTGGGATCCTTTTGGTTGTGGTCTTAGGAGGTCATTTGTTTGTTCAGTCTTTGAAGGTTCACCTCAGCACAGGGAGGGGCCCTGGAGGTCCCACTTGAGGCTCCTAGAGGCTTTTCTCCCCTCTGTGTTTTTGCCTAGGGAACCACAGGTTAACCCCAGCTCGGCTCGGCTTGTGGAAAAGGAGGGAGGGAGTTGGGGTGCTGAACCATGCTTGGTTCTGAGACAAGAGTTTTATAGTGCAGCAAGAAATACCCGGCTCTAGTGGCGGTGCCCAACACTAGCTACCAGCATCACAACCTCAGGTATGCCGGTTCTATTCCCGACTCAGGGAAGTGGGGTTTTTTCCTCTCTTTTTTTCCTTCGCCCTCTCCAGTCAGAGTTTAACCTGGTTTGGCTCAGTTTTTCGTAATCCACGCTGCACAGTTTTGGTCTCCTTGTTGTGTGTAGGCAGACATTCCTCCCTGCAGTGGCTCAGCTGAGCCACAGTGAGCCACAGAGCAGCTGCCATCTTGGTTTTGTGGAAAGAGGTGGGGGGGAGGAGGGCACTCTGGACCAGTGCTTCCTAGACTGCAGTAGCCTGCTCATGCTGAGCTAAAGTGGATGGGGGACAGAGTTAGGAATTTGACTTGACACTTCAAGGCAGTGGGTTCAACACATGCTCTTGGAAGTGTTACTTTTCTTTTCCTTCCCCTGCCTAAAATAGAATATGGGGGGGGCTTTCAATAGATGAAGAAATTCCTGATAATTCTGCCTTAGGTTTGGCATTATGACATTAGGGGGCATTGACTGGCTCTAAGACATCTCTTGAAAGCCAAGAATTAATTAGGCTGTCTACGCAGCCTTGGCCTTTACATAATTTGGAGGGAGGAAAGGCTTGGCCATAATATGGAACCCTGGAAAACATTATGGTATCTCAACTTCTGTCTATTCTCCGCCATGAACAAAGATGGCAGGAAGTTTTGTATTCAGAATTATTTTTACTCCTTATAAACTGCCCAGACTAGCGAAAATGTTATGAATCAAATTAAACTCTTGTGGAGCAGCAGCCTGTTATGGTTTTGAAAGGAAAGAAAGAGAAAGAGAAGAAACAGTGTAAAGAGGCCCTGGAGAACAAAATCTGTGTCAGAGATCCAGATATATTAGACTTAGGTTTAATGATAGCTCTGAGTTTGAGGGGACTGGGGAATCAGGGACCCACGAGAGTGGCTCCCAGTGCACCACCCCCTCTGTTGCAGCCACAACCCATCCCTTTGCAGTCACTGCTGCCGCTGCCACTGCTTCAACCCGCTCCTTTGCAGTTGCCGCTGGTCCTTTTGCAGCCTTTACCAGGTGGAGCTGCCCAGATGCACAAGCATGATCATAGCCCAACCCACCTCCTGCCCCTGGGACCCTTCTATGCTGCCCACGTAGGAGTTGGGGATGTGGGTCCCGAGAGGAGTGCTACCGGGGTGGCTTGTGTGGGCACTGCCATTGTGGGTGGAGGCGAGGTTGGGGGCGGAGCCCCGCACTGCCCGTGCTGCCAGGGGTAGCTCCGGCCCTGGCTCTGCTACCTTTGTTACAATCCTGACCGTCACCACCATTGGTGGTGACCTCCCCAGCCCCACCTGAGCTGCCCACAGTAGCCCCACTGCCTTTGCTACTGCTGCAGGGAGGGGCTGGGAGCAGGGACCAGCCCACCCCAGGGGATGACTACCTCTTGTGGGCGGTGCAGCTGTGACTGTCATGGTGGGTGGTGAGGACGAAACCCTCTGCCAGTAAGGGTGGGGGTGGGGCCCCTGCGCTGCCCACGGTCCAGGGCAGAGGTGTCAAGAGCCTGGCTCCCGCAGTGGGAGGAGCCATCCCAGCTGCTTCCCTCTTCCGTCCTGTCTGTGCCGCTCAGGTTGAGGGCGGTAGTCCATGCAGCAGCAAAAGGGGAACAAGGCGGTGGGCAGGAGCCTGGCTTTCCCATCTGCCCCTTCCCTCTCACCCCCCTAGGCAGCCCAGGGTAGGGGAGTGGGACCCAGTTTTGGGCCAACGGTTTGGCCAGCTTCCTATGCATACCCCGGTGCTTCTGGGGTGGCACCGGGTGGAACCTGGCTCCTACCCGGTGGGGGGAGTTCCTCTTCGGCAGGGGGGGGAGAATTATTTTACTTTCTTAACTAACTGACAATAATTAAAATAACTCAGACATATTTGTGAAGTTGATTTATATTTGTGATGTTGATTTAGAGTACTTGTGGTTAACTTGCAATGACTGAAATAGCTAAACTGTCTGCATGGTCAGATAACATTTGAGGAATGGGTGTGACGAGAACCCCTGCTACTGACACTTTGACTATCAATAACTGTCACCTGCTGAAACCACGGAACAGGGGATCATTGTGGGGGGTGATGCACAACCCTCAAAACCACATCCAAGATTACTGCACATGCTCTAAAAAGGCAGATCAGAGGAGGGACTATGCTAAAAAGTTCCTGGAACATGTAAACGAGTTCAAAGAAATGTTTGAATATATATAATCATTTATGAATATATATTTGACCAATGCAATAGAAAGGGTATATAAGAAGAGTTGGTATGGTTAGCCGGTGTGCCTCTGGCTATGGCTGCACACCCAGGGCCGTTACTTTTGCTTTATTGATTTTGTCCCCTATTGTCCTTTATTAATTTTTTTAAAATTCAACTGAGTAGTGGGCTCCATTTCTCACAGGAAATAATATGGGCCCCCAAGAAAAAAGAAAGGCAGGCTCACCCTCCCTACTCTCCTTCTCCCTTGAGAAGGAAAACTGCAGAACCAAAAACTATTAAAAGCAAACCTGCCAGCATACACTCCACCACCTCCTCCAAAGGGGAGGAAACTGAGAAAAAACATCTGTTGCAGCTGGGAAGAGAAAGGGAAAAAAGGCACAAGTGGCTATAGCAGCCTCTAGCCCTGTGGCTAGGTGCACCAGATCTAAAAAGGAAGAAGTTGTTATACAAGGTCCCTTGAGACAAGTTATGGGTAGCCAGGGTCCTGTCTTAATAAAGGTTCTCTTTTCTCTTGTTGAGCTGCAAGGACTATAGATACAATCCAGTAAAAGTGGTTAATTTTGTAGAAAGAGACAATAATCGAATCTAGATTGGAACGATTTAGAAGCTATAATGGATACTTTGTTTGCTAGAACAGAGAAAGAGATGGTAAGGAGGGCAGTTCAGTCTGCAATAGAAGCACAGATAGTGGCTGGTACTCTTCAAGGGTCAGTTAATGATTTTTTCCCTTCAGACAATCCAAAGTGGGACTCCAATGTAACAGAGCAAATGGGAGTGGTTGAAACAATATCAGAATTGGGTGGTCTATGTGATGAAAAATGCAATTCCTAAAGGAATAAATTGGTCAAGATTATACAACATAAATCAAAATGAATCTCCAACAGACTTTTTGAAAAGGCTAAAAGAGGCTGCATGAAAGTACACTACTCTGGACCTCAAATCAGCTGAAGGGACGGCACACCTGGTCTGTTTATAGGTCAGTCTACAGATGACATAAGAATAAAACTGAAAAAGGTAGAGCAGAGGGAAGATCTAAGTAAATTGTTGGATATTACTTGGAAGGTATATTGAAATAGGGGTTCAAAACCTGGGGATTCAAAGGATAGGGAAAATTGCCACGAGTGTAATAGATGCAAAGGCCATCATTGTAAGGGGGTCGATCAGGAAAAGACATCTAAGGAACCTAGAAAGCATACTCCTCTGGATAAGAGCCAATGTGCTTTTTGCAAGAAGAAGGGACACTGGAAAAAGGAGTGCCTAGTGTTGGCAAAGAAGAAATTTCCAGACCCAGCTTCTGAACTAGCTGTGAATGGAGAATGAGGGGCGCTAAAGGTCTCTTCCCCAGCAGAGCCTTTGGTTATAGGTAAGCTGGGGAAAGAAAAAATTAAGGTTTTGGTGGATACAGGGGCAACATATTCTGTTTTAAATACCTTAGGAAGGGAACTGAGTCAAGACACTGTAGAAGTGATTGGTGCCACAGGGGTAAGTGAAACAAAATTTGTCAAAGCAACTGCCCTTTTCATACAGGAGTACCATAGTGAAATGTCACAGACATTTCTTTCATGAAAAATCCTCTTTCAGGATTTTTCCTGTTGAAGCTGAGAGTTTCAGCAACAAGACATAAACAATAGATTATCTGCTGCTGTGGAATGCAACATAGCTTAGCTTAGCAGCTTCTGGAAACTCTCATTTTCCTTTTCTTTTTTAGTATAGTATAGTATATGGATATATCATAAAATAATAAATCAAGCCTTCTGTAATGGAGTCAAGGATCTCGTCTCTTCCTTCACCCTGAAATCCTTGTGACCATCGTCACAGTGAAATACCCACAGAAGTGGAAAATGCTGTCATTCCAATAGTGTGGACCAGTGACTTCCCTGGGAGGTCCAAATGGGCAGAACCTGTAAGCATTACACTTAAACCAGGAGCCACACTGGTAAGATAAAAAAAACCCAAAAACAAACCCTTTGAAGTTAGAAAGTCATAGAGAGTTAACCCCTATAATTGAGAAGTTCCTTAAATTTGGGGTATTGATAGAATGTGAATCCAAATACAACATGTCCATCCTGTCGGTAAAAAAGGCTGATGGCAAAAGCTACCGATTAGTGCAGGATTTAAGAGCAATTAGCAAAATAACAGAGGATATTCACCCAGTAGTAGCCAATCCCTATACCCTTTTGACCACATTGACAGACAGTTTAGGGTGGTTTACTGAGTTAGATCTCAAAGATGCATTCTTCTGCGTTCCTCTAAATAAGAATAGTCAAGAACATTTTGCTTTTGAGTGGGAAAATCCTGAAACAGAGAGAAGAAGCCAACTCACCCAGACAGTTCAATCCCAGGGTTTCAAGAATAGCCCAACTAATTTTGGAAAACACCTGGCAGAAGAATCGGAGGACTGGAGAAGACAAGAACCAGGAGGGGTTGTTTTACAATACATGGAATATACTAATTGCAGCCAAAGACTGAGATCACTGCATCCAAGTCACTGTAGTTTGTTAAACTTTTTGGGACTAAGTGGGTACAGAGTCTTCAAAGAGAAAGCACAGATTGCCAAGGAAGCAGTGATTTATTTGGGACTTGGGATCTTCTGTGGACATCGACAAAGCAGAGATCAGAAAGAAGCCATCTGTCATCTCCCCAAACCCCACACCGTGAGAGAAATGCAGGCCTTCCTGGGAATAGTAGGTTGGTGTTGCTTATGGATACCAAATTATGGACTGCTGGTAAAGCCTCTGTATGGAGCACTAAAAGCAGCTGATAAGGGAATTGTGATATGAAAAGATAGTACTAAAGCTGCATTTAAACAGTTGAAACATTATTTAATGTCAGCTCCAGCATTAGCGCTGCCAGACTTAACTAAGGCTTTTGAATCATTCACCTATGAGCAACTGAATGTTCCTTTGGGAGTACTAGCACAGTTCCTTGGAAACCAGTGAAGAGCTGTGGTCTACTATCACCAAAGGGGTATCGGGGACAGCCAAAGGTAATACAGAGACTCCATCATCAGAAGGCATGAAAAGACACCTTTTTATTAGAAATCTACAGTTCTTATAGAAACAATGTTGGACCTAAGACCTGATTGGCCTTTAGGAATCTTCTCTCACACTATTAGTGAACTATGAAGAGCACACTCTGCAGAACCATATCTATAAACAATGGTTACAGAGAGATAGTAATTGTTTGAATTCTTTCCTCTAAGTTTCTCACAGCTTCTACACAGCTTCCCAGGATTTTCCTGGGAGAACCATGTCTCTCTTTGTTCAGAGGATATATAATTACTACAGCCTACTTTTCGAAACAGCTAGACAATGTTAGCTAAGGTGGCCTGGGTGTTTGAAAGCTGTGGCGACTACTGTTATATTGATCCAAGAAGCTCGGAAATTCACCCTTGGGAAACACACTGTTGTGTATGTATCTCATGCAGTACTAACTGTACTTGAATAAAAGGGGGAGGCATTGGTTGTCCCCTGGCAGGATGCTTAAGTACCAAGCTGGGTTGTTGGAGCAAGATGATGTTAGCCTAAAAACAATATCTGTCGTCAATCCTGCTATGTTTCTGTCCTCCACGTTGATTGATTGACAGTGTGCCTGAGCATGACTGTTTACAGAACATAGAAGAGGCCTATTCCGGTAGACAAGACCTGAAGGATGTGCCTCTAGAAAATCCAGATTGGGAACTGTATACAGATGGAAGCAGCTTCATGAGAAATGGTAAACAAATGACAGGTTATGCAGTGACATCAGGTTATGCAGGTAATTGGGCAAAGGGCTTTCCACTAGATGTATCATCACAGAAAGCTGAACTGATTGCACTGACAAGAGCTCTAGAACTGAGCAAAGGAGAGAAGGTAAACATATGGACTGATTTTAAATGTGCATTTATTAGTGTTGTGCATGCCCATGGAACCATCTGGAAGGAGAGAGGGCTGCTGACCGCTCAAGGTACTGGGAACAAACATGTGAAGCCACTTAAACGAACAGTCTTTGAGAAATAGGGGGTTAAATTGTAGAATGCAAGGCATTTGTGAAAAGCTCAGCATTGAGGGATCATGGAAGCAATAAACTGTCTAAGAAAACGGAACCCACTGATAGGGAACCATAATAAACAAGATAAAGACAGGGAAACTATAACCTAAGCAGTTTTCAGAGCCAACAATGTCAGTTTGACCTACTAAGCCACTGAGACCATGCCAACTACACCAGGAAGCCACCCAAATTAGGAGAGGTTCAATAGTTTAGCCGAGGAAGAGTCACCAGAGAAGACCCCCGCCTGAAGGCTACCGGAACTCCCACCAAGATGACTCCTCAAAATGAGAGACTCCGCCTACGCTCCACCTATATATGAATATGCATGCAAAGATATGAATATGCATATAATATGATGTAACCTATGTTCAAATTTGTATAAAAAGGCTGCTTTTGGTGCTAACAGCAGAATCCTTTGTTCCAGGGAGACCTGGAGGATTCTCCAACGCGTTGCTAATAAATACCTCCTGCTTATAGACTTGGAAACTTAGTCTCTGAGCAGTTATTATTTCGCCTTTTGGGGCAGAATTCGGCATCACATGCTGAACAGATCCTTGCACTCCTGCAGAGTATTTGGAAGCCTACAAAGGTGGCTATTATGAATTGCAAGGCTCATCAAAAGGAAAAACAATTCCTGAATTAGGGAATCGTTTTGCCAATGGAACAGCAAAAGGGGCTGCAGATATGTCCTGGGGTGACTTTATGATGCTT
>NW_005055459.1:0-10110 GCF_000277835.1 Geospiza fortis
GTGCTCTGTAATTGCCAGCTAAGGCTTGAGCTAGCTGGAGGCACACCTCCTGTGGTGTCACACTGAAAAATGAGTCACTTCTCACACAAATTTCTAGATAGCTTGGCCAAATGAGCTTCCTCTGAATTGTGGGCTTGTTACATTGAGGCTGAGTTACCTTTAAAAACATTTGGGCAGGTCTTTCTGAATTCAGCCAAGAGGACTTGGCTTTCCATGTCCTGGTGTTTCAGATCAGTTCCCCAGTTCTTCCCCTGCTCCACCATCCAGTTTTCTTTCCCTCAGTGAGCTCTTGTGCTGGATAGTTATGTACCACACCTGTAATGCTTTATCATTGCCATGGTTTGGTAATTTGATAAATAACCAAAATGGTATTTTGACCCTGATCCATCACAAATGTCATTTACACCATCTTTTACATCAATTTGGTTTAGTACTATCTTGCTTTCGAACACGGTATCTGCCCTTCATATTTTCCAGTCCTTTCTATCCCTGTGATCAGCTTCTTTCTAAATATCCTGTCTCTAATTTCTCTCTTGTAATCCCCACTACATCAGTCTAACCATCAGACTGCTCCTGGTGTTGACTGATTAACTGCATTGCAGAGCTTGCTGAATCCTGTCCTTGTTTCACAGTGCTCTGGGTTCCCACAGTGACTTCCACTTTGTCATTGTGTCTAATATTTGCATTTAAAGTCACTTGGGATCCCTTTCTGTGGTTCAGAAGTCCATTTCAAATCAAAGGTCATTAAGCTTTCTTTCAGCAGTTGCTACCTTGCCAGTTGCTCCTTTCCTGGGACTGCTGATTTTTTAATTTCCTTTAGCTATTAGAACCTTTCTGTCCTTGCCCAGCTCCACAGACACTGAACTCACTCACCATAAACCTTGGAAAACTCTTACCCTCCAAGCAAGACATTTGGCAATTCTGAGCACAGTTCTGCTCACAGTCCCACAGCTATGGCCAGCAAGATGCCTCCTTCACTCTCTCAGGAGCTCTGCACAGCAGACCAAAGAGAAGCACTACTTTTAGGGGGAAAATGCTGCATTCTTCTGGTCCCCATGATGAATGGTACACAACCCCCAAAGTACATTCTGGTTTCTGGTTTCCTTGTGCTGTAGCAGTGACTAACAAGGCCACCACACATGGAAGCATGTGAATATTTATCACTCAGTCTAGTGACAATTTTTGCACCCTCTCTCAGTGTTACTTCTGCACAGTGGTGGAGGTGGAAGAATCTTGGATGAACATGACAAAGTGTTGTTAATAACTAATTATGATCAGGAAACTCTTCAAGGAGCTAACATTCCCAGCTTTCTCCTTAATACAGCACGTGCATAGACACACAAACACAAGGGAGAGTTCAGAGTTTCCCCCCTTGTGACTTATCTTTTATTTTTTTAGTTAAATTTGTGAAACTGAAAGCTGAGCCTGATCTTTTTCTTGAGCTATAACTGCCTGGGACTAACTTTCCCTAGGGGATTTCTTTCCCCTTGTCCCTAATTTCCTATATCTGATGGATGCTTCTTCTACAGAGGTGTAGTAGCTCCTGTACTGAATGGCATTCACATAAGTAGCTTATTTAATTAATCAAAATTAACAAAATCAAATGTTGAAATAGGAATTTCAACTAAAAAGCTTCAGGTTTGTTGGGCCACAAGTGGATCCAAGTTACAAAGATATCCATCATCCATTTCTGTGGAATCAGTGGTTCCTGAATTGGGTGTGCAGGCATTCTGCTCAGCCCTGGGTATCTGCAGGATGAACCATCGCTCCTGGGTTCTCCAATCTGCCCTTGTGAGCCTTCAGTGACTCCACAGTGTCAGCTTCTAATTCTGGGGGTTGTGGAACACCTAAACTTGGATGACATGAGCACCTTGTCACTTTTATGTATGTCAACAGCACAAACATGACTGCTGGGATAAGGACAGTGCTGTGGCCTTCTGGAAAAACACCTGAATTGAATATTGTGTGTTGGACAAGCAATTAGGACAAGTCTATGGACAAGCAATTCAGTGTTCACCTGTTCTGAGTACAAAGAAAGCCAGACTGAGTTTGTGTACAGGTTCAGATCCATAAGAGAAGATGATTTCACTTGTTGTCTTTGCATTATAAGCTATGAATGATAAAAGAGGGAAAAATAATTTTTGACTTCCAGGGATCCCACTGACATTTTTATTATCAAAAGGATTTATCAAGGCAAGTGCCTGGACAAATAAGCAAAGCAAGTGTTCAAAGTCTTGCTTTATAAGCAGAGAGTGTTGCTAATACCTAGGGGATGATATTTCCTGTTTGTTTTCTGTTTAAAAAGCCCTTAATTTCTGGCACTGTTTTCTCTTTTAGTCAGACTCCTCTATGAGTTTATGGGCTGAACACAATACAACATTTCTAATGGCTCCACCAAGGGAATGCCTCAAAACTGTTAATTAGAGCAATGAGTTTACACTGAAACGTGGTAGAAATAATATTCTTCCCAAGCAAGGTATTTCCCACTTGCACACACCTACCATTACAGAAATACAAAATGACAAGTGCAGAATGCGTTTACCTGACTTCAGGTGCTGGGATTCCTACCACAATGCAGTCCAATTGCACTTTGGATCCTTCAGGAACTTCCCTGCTCTTCAGTTTTTGAGTAAAGCGTGGTGGCTGTCCAAGGGGCTCATCAGAATATACAGATGCAGATTCTGACTCTGCTTTCAGCTCTGCACTTGTTAATTGACTGATAGATTCCAGGTTTGCTGCCTGTTGATCATCTGTTTGTTCAAAAGTTTTCTCTGCTTTGTTTTCCAAGTCTTGAGGTGTTGGAATGGAAAGCCTTTCTCTGTTTTCTGATGTGAGAGACAGGTTAGAGCTGCCTTTTTGGGCAGACTTGTTCTTAGAATCAATTTTGCTCTTGTAGTTTTTGCACGTTCGGGGTCGTATTCTTTCTGAGTTGTGAGCTTTGAAAAGCGACGAGAGCTCCTCAATGAAATCTGCTGCCTTGTTTAGGAATTCCTTTTTGGATTCTGATTCAGAAGGGAGGTGGTGTTTCTTTAGATCTTGAGAGCTCCCTTTGGACCCCTTTGTGTTTCTGACGTGTTCCTGACAAAAGTTGGAGTGCAGGCCGTTGTCTGCTGTTCTCAGAGCTGTGGACTGGGCCATTTGTTTGTGTTTCCCCGTGTTCAGCTGCTCTGGGGGGCGCTGTGAATGTGCCTGAAGCTCATCCTGTTTCGTTTCCAGTGGGTTCTGATCAATAGCTTGTCTTGCCAGGTTTACACTTTCATCAAGCTCTTCTTGGCTCAAAAAGGCAGACAGATCTGGGAGGTCATCTTGGGCAGCTACCTCATCTGAATCACCAGAAGCATTGCCATAGTGGAAATTATGAGAAACTGGCTCTGATCTGCTTCTTTCACTCTTCCCTTGGTGCTTAGTTTCTGCTAAATAGCTCTCTCTCAGAAGCTGAGATATTGAAGTTGAGGTTTCTAAACTGTCGTCTTGCATGCTGCCAACAAAAAGGACAAACAGGACCACGCCTTATCAATAGCAATTATTTTGATTGAACACAATGACAGGCTTCTGGAAAGCAGAACACAACATTTCCAAACTGCATCTGCGTGCTGAATACTTGGAAGTACTTGTAGTACTTGAAGCATAAGGATGGCCTCGTGTTCAAGGCTTCCTTCTGCACATCCTGCCAGACACTGCTGCCTTTAGCCAGTCAAGTTCATCCTTCATCACTTTCTACTGTCAGGGGCCTCACACAAAATAACTGGGAGTGTGGTGTTTTCTACTCTGTTCAAGGCAAAACTTCAGCTACAGAGCTATTAACTGAGTTTCAATGTCAAATCTTCATCATTGCTGACGTGTGTTTCTTAGCTAAGAAAAAATCTCACCAGATTAGATTAAGTGTTGGATATTTCAGGGACTGAAAGTTGTTGAGAATAACAGTACTTTAGAGTGAAGTAAATTTAGCTTGAAAAGCACTGAAGTAGTAAGAAAATGAACCCTCAAAATCATAAGAGGGATGTGAGGAGGAAGGAAAAAGAACTAAAATACTCTATAATGACAAATTTTCATGCATTATAGGAAGCTATAATGGTGCTAAATGTTCCACAGCTTCTTAAATCCAGCATTATTTCTAATAAGCTATTTAAAGTAAGTAGAGAACTATGTCATTTTTTATTGAAAGTAAGTGGAGAATTGTGTCACTATTTGATGCAAACATAATTTGTACTACAGGGCTTTCAGAATCATGTTCTTAGGTCATCCTGATTCTGACAAAATGTACCACATGAGATGAGAGCATCGGGAAGCCCATACTTAACCTGCATGCCTGATAAGCAAAGCTAAAGCATCCCCTTTGATGCTTGAACAAGTGTAACTGTGTGGGGTTCTCCCTTTATTTACATGAGCCATGATGAGTGCAGAGGGATTCAGGCACCCTGACAACACCCTCCTCTTCTGCTGCCCTAAACTGGAATACAAATGAGGGCTCTTTACCCCACTGAGAGAGCTGATTCCTCCCAGGTACTGAAACAAGTGCAGGACTGTTCCCTGGGCCTGTCTCTCAGGCTATGCAGTGCTCATTATCTCCCTCCTGCTTCATTTATGGTGTGGGAAACCTTGCTGCAGTGGTTTCAGGTGTTCCTGCCCCGAGCTGTCTGGTTTGTCACCCTGCAGAAGGTCTGCTAATGTCATCAAGAGAAAAGAACATCCATGCCCCAGCATTGGCCATCTCCGTTCACAGCCCTGTGTAGCAGCTGAAGGTGTCAGGGAAGGGAAAGTTTAAAAGGTATTTCTGCTGTGAAAGGCTTTGGGCTTTTCTAGTGTCCCTGGAAAAGGGATGCTTAAAAACAAATGAAGTGGTAATGTCTGATACTGCTGCAGTATTTCTTCCTGGAATGTGAGTGCCAGCCCTTATTCCTTGTTTACAAAAAGGAAGGTTTCAATTTAAACTGTTTCTATTCTTCTTCAATGAATGAACACACAGCTATCACAATCTGATGTGCATTTTGAGACCTTAATCCCTCTGCTTGAGGCAGGTTTCTTTATACTGAAATCCTCTTCCTTACGTAAATATTGGGCATTTTATATTTGTTGATTTTGCTTTATTTTTATAATATTAAACACAGAAAATCGCTAAGACTACAGAGGCACCCAATCAAAATATTGCTAAGTTTGTAGCTGGAAATACAATGCCATATAAATTGCAGGCTTTTCAGCACACCATGGAGTCCCTGCCCTGAGCCAGGCTCTGGGATGCCCACTGAACACTTGGCATTCCATTATCTGCTGCAGTGTTTCAGTGGAGCTGTGGCACATGGAGAACACTGATTTGGGAAGCCCACACGAGATAATATCATGAGCTGTTTCATGACTGGACAGAGTTGATAATTTAACCTCTTAAGAGTACAAAGAGTTCTCCACGAGGCCTAAAGTTCCTGCTCAGTGGAAACTGCTTTTGCTTGCTCAGCTTTCACTTGTTGGGCAGCTGTGCCCCCTTAGTGCAGCTGAACGTGTTTGAGGGGCTCTCTTTGCTTGTTTATGTGCTGATCACACATGTGTGCTCTAAAGGTCACTGCTAAAGCTACAGTTTCAGCTCCCAAGAGTTGAAATACATTCTCACATGGGGAGTTAGTTCACAGCCTGCAGGACAGACCAGTCCCATGAATGAACTGCAGCCCAGAACCTCTCCACGTGTGGCTCTGGCTGAATTAGAACATCCAGATCTTTGGGGCTCTACAGGACACAGTGGGAGGCTGTGTTATGTGGCTGGAGAAGGGTGTAGTTTACAAGGTGGCAAAATTTAGCTTGCTGCATTTCTTGGCCACTCTTTCTGCAGCATTTCAGAAGGGCACATCTTCATCTCAGTGCCTGTAAAGGTCATCAGAGATGAAAAAAGAGGATGCAGCTCTTTAGTGGACACTGGATGCTCTAAGGAGGGAAGGAATAGTGCGATCAAAACCTGGAGTCAAATGAACTTGAAGAGCTCCTTTAATGGTTTTGTCTAAAGAGTATATGAAAATTGTCTGACTGAGAGTGTTCAGGGTTTCCTTTGCCCCTGTTGCACAGACATAAGTGCTGCTGCATAGTGCTGTGTCTGTTTCAACAGAGGCTGTTAATCACAGTGTAGCTTTTCTGCAGGAAACCACAGTAAAGCACCTGTGTGTTCAGTATGGTTATGTGACACTTCATTCTGGGAATATTTGACACTTTGTTCTTGCTAGTCTTCTCTTCATCTTTTGATGAATCAAAAGCATTGAAATATGAATTGAAAGATGATTTCTGCTAATTTGCTTAAGGAGTATTACTGCAACGTAAGAAGGTACTCTCAAAGATGTGCTTAGATGTATTTAGGCAAAATAATTTTATAATTCTAGCTTGGAAAACCCCAGTGAGGAAGCCACTGTCTGATAGCAAAGGGAAGAAAACAAACAGTTCCCCAGCAAAGGACCTGCCACAACTTCCTTCCTTCTGCCCATTGGAGCAGAAGAGGCAGAAGGGAGCAGAGTTCTCCTTCTAGAGTTGGGAAGCAAGATATTAATGAGAATGAACCTAATGCCAAATTCTTATTACTTAGAGGGCCATCACTTTTCTTTGGAGCGCATCCAGGGTCAGAATTTTATATCTAACTCTTCTCTATTTTCAGCTTTTGTAGAAGATGACTTTTTATTCTATTTTTAGTAATGAAGTCGTTGGGTTCTAGTCAAATGTAGCACTTTGAGGCAGTGCTTGTCTACTGAAGTTTTAAAATCTGTGGAATTATTTTATATTTTTAATTGAATGGAAAATGTTAAGTTCCAGTGAGTGTTGCTGTGAGGCAACTGGGCAATCCCAGTATGGTTATTAATTCTGCCTTGCTTGTGCCTTGAGAGATGTCCAGTTTGTTGTGGGCTTTTTCAAAGAGCTGTGCTAACTGCATTGTAATTGCAGATGTCTCTGCTGAGCAGATAAGTGCACATAACTGTGTGGAGCAGGCAGGAAGAAGGACAAACCAGCAAGAACACAGTAGGCAGCAATCTGTAGTGGCAATGAAAGCACCAGTGATTCTGCTGACTGGAAAAGTGCCATCATGAACCTGTATCAAGGGCAGGAATTGCATTGCTGGTTGCAAGTAATGTCCCTAAACTGGTTTTATTTAGGGGGGAATGGGGTGACTGCCACCAGCAGCCTGCAGTTCTCCACTCTTGACTGGCTCATTAGCTCCAGCACCAAAGCACAGCACGAGGGCATCTTTGGCTTTCTGGGACACCAACTGCAGTGACCTTGGGCTCCTGCTATCCTGAAAGGCACCAGAGGATGCCGTGAACAAAACTGACTCCAGGGATTTCTTCACTCTGCTAATTCAGTTTCCATTAGGCAACTAATTGAACAAGCTTTGAGTTTCCAGGAGCCTCTGCTTATGGCAATGTTCTCTTATTAGCCAAGGGATCTTTAGGATTAAATATTCACAAAGGTAGAATAAGTTTCCACAGTTTGTTTTGGCAGTGGCTTGACCTGAAAATCCTGACATGGAAGGGAGGAAATGTGTACCACAGGGGTTTTGCATAGTGTGGCACCAAATACTTTCATTTCTTCTAATTTGAGTTTTCTTAGACTCATCCCTGAGTCACCACTGAAAGAATCTGAGTTTTTCCTACAGAAATAGCACTAGTGAAATCTCAGCAAGCTTAAGGGAATCCCAGATATATCTGATATATCTCCATTTTATTTGGTGACAGCAGCTTCTAATGCTTGATGCCCTAAAGATAATTTTTCAAACTCTCCTTCTCTCTATCAGAATAAACAAGTTATGAATTAGCAGATTTGATGCAAAAAGCATTGGAACATCTTCTTGGTCTTTCAGAAGTTAAAAGGAGAAATTTTGGCTGTTCCTGTCTTAGCTTTTCAAGCTCCATTCCTTCTGTTGGGAGTGCGTTTGTGTGAAAGCCCAGCAGCAGAGCAGCAAGCACACAAACTCCTGCTCCTGCTTCTGCTCTGCACAGAGACACCTTTGTGCCCTTCACACAGCAGCACTCTGCATGCCCAGCCCCTCAGTGTGCAAAGGGGGAAATCTAGCAAATATTCGAGGCTCTGTCTGCTTCATTGTTAATTTAATTGCACATAAATTGCATTTATCTACAGAGAGCTTAACATTTCTGGGGGTGTTGCAGCTGTATGACTGCAGCTGTGAAAAACAAGGTAAGAGCTGACACAAGTGCTGTGCCTGCAGACACTGGAGGATCACAGGCACATTCTCTGGGCTTGCAGGAATTCTCACTTAGCAGTTGCCATTGTCACCCTTTCTGTGCTGCCTGTTGACAAGCTGTGGCTGCTGCAAGACAGGCTGAGGCTCCAGACACAGGAAAGCTTGGGCTGGGGTGGAGGACTGAGGTTGTGTGTTTGGGGGCGTGGGTGTGGGATATTTTTAAATGGTGTTTAGAAAGCTGTGTGCAAGAGGGTGCTTTACTTCTCTGTTTCAGACACTTCAGTGGCTTTGGTTTCCATTCCCTGCACTGAGTCACATAACCAAACTCCCAGTTTCAATAATGTAATTAAATATGGAAAATGGGAATCTCCAGGCTCAGGTGTGTAACAACTTCTCATGGAAACAAAATCCCTCAGGAATGGGATGGGATAAACCCTCTCTCCAAATTATGCAGCAGACCCTGCAGGAGCCCTGTGTGCACTTGGAGTCATGCCCTGGCCCATGACCTCACTGTACAGCATTAGACACCCTGAGCAGCAGGAAATACTCAACTCTGCTTCAAGGGAAAAGCACATTAAGAGCTCTCTAACTTGGTCAACATTTCCTTTGTACTCTCATATAATGAAAAGACCTTCAATTTTTCACTCTGATCACAAAAGATCTTCCTTATTTCATAATTAATATTGTCCCTTAGTAGTTCTCAAAATGAGAACTGAGACCCTTTATCTCATGTGCCAGGTTCCCATTTCCTCCCCAGTGAATCTCCTTGAACTGCAAGGCAAACAATATCTTGAAGAAACAACATCTCATTGAAACTATTACATGTGCAGCTGATTTTTAAATTAAAAGTTTAGCAGGAAGACAGGTGATGGCTGTCTTTGAGGCCTGCCTGGGATGGTTCTCCATCCTCCTCTCCCAATGCCCTGTGCAGCCAGGCCTCAGATATCAGGATGAGTTCTGAGGGAGCTTCAAGTGCTCTCAACGTAGGACAAGTTTTATTGATTCAAGTCATGTGTATAGTCCTCTTTCCTTCATGGATTGCCCATATCAGAAAGTTTATATGCAAGGCCAAGAGAGTTGCAGCAGAGATCTACAAGTTGATGCTGAATGTACATATGGAAGTCCTCAATGAAAATATAACAGGATAAATATTCATTTATCCTGGTTCAAACACACACACACCACTCTGCTAGACTGCAAATCTATTTTCATGGATTGTGTGCCAAATGATCCAAACTGAGCCATGTCTGTGGTCCTGCTGGCAGTGTGTGGGAGCAGAATTCCACACCTGCACGTGGCTGAGGATTTCAGCTCGGGACTGAACTCCAGCTTAGCCCCCAGTGCTCACAGGCACTGCACGGGCTCAGCCTGGACTGGCACATCACAGCCCTGCACTGGCACTGCCATGGGAATTTGCACAACCCAAAGGGCTGAGCAGAAGTCTCTGTTGTCCCCTGGGTGTGAGTGACACCAGTGCCAGGGACTGCAGCCCTGCCAGCCTGTGCACACTGAAAAAGCAGGGCTGTGGAACCACGTGGCATTTGCACATCTCTTTGGCTGGACGTTTCAAATCCATGGGCTGGTCGGTTTTAAAATGAGATTCAGATTCCTACAAATACAGGTTCTCGGTGGAAAAGGGAACTTCAGTGTTAAATTAGACACAAAAGAAGTCTGGATTGTGTTTTTCTCCTCAGGTTTTTCAGTTGTGCCTTTCTTGTCTCACAGTCTCACTATGTTTCTTTCTATCCACTGTTCCTTTTTACATTTTTTCAACAGTCTCCTCTAAGAACATTGTAACATAAACGCCTTCATATTTTAATCATATTTTCAAACTGCAATGTTTAAATGAGGTTTATATTCTACAGGAATAATTTGCCCATTCTTGTTTATGAAAACAAGCACGAATCCAGTTAAGTTTTAAACAGAAAAGTAAACTGATTTTTTTT
>NW_005055460.1:0-371 GCF_000277835.1 Geospiza fortis
TAAGAAGAAATCAAAACAAAGTTTGGGGACCAGTTTTAATTCCAGCTAGAACAGCTAGAAAAGAGCAGGAGGTGAGAACATGTGAGGGAAACAACATGGAGACACCAAGGTGTGTGGAGAAGGAAGGGGAGGAGGTGCTCCAGGCGTTGGAGCCGAGATTCCTCTGCAGGCCATGGTGATGACCATGGTGATGCAGGTTGTCCCCCTGCAGCCCATGGGATCCACAGGGGATGCAGAGATCCACTCAGCTCATGGGGGAGGTGCCCACGCTGGAGCGGGTGGATGTCTGGAGGAGGCTGTGGACCAGTGGGAGACCTGTGGAGAGAGGGGGCCCTGCTCCCAGGCTGGGGCAGCCTGGCCTTTGGGGGCGG
>NW_005055460.1:709-1123 GCF_000277835.1 Geospiza fortis
TGTGGAAGTGACCCACACCACAGAAGTTTTGGGAGGACAGCTGCCCGTGTGAGATTGGCGCCATGTCAGGAAGGTTAGTGCAGAACTGTCTCCCATGGGAGGGACCCCCCCACAGTGCAGCAGGGGAACGACTCCTCTCCCTGAGCAGTAGTAGAAAACCTTAGGTGATGAACTGACCAAAGCCCTGTCTCCCTTTGCTGTCGGTGGGAAGGAGGGAGGGGTTGGGGGAAAAAGAGGTATTTTTAAGGCCTTATTTTACTTCTCATTATCCTCCTCTGGTTCTGTTAGTAATAAATTCACTTATAATCTCTAAGAGCCTGTTTTGCCCTTGATGGTAATTGATGAGTGTTTTCTCCCAATCCTTAACTCATGAACCTGTCACAGACATTTCTTTTATGAAAAATCCTCTCTTAG
>NW_005055460.1:2774-3665 GCF_000277835.1 Geospiza fortis
CCCGCTTGGCGGGCTGGGCCTGGGCCATTGGGCCCGGGTCCCTGGGCCAGGGCCGCCTCACGGCATCAGGTTGGATTTGGGGGCTTTGTTTTCCCCTTCAGGTCCTGGGCCACCGTTTTGTGGGCCAGGTCTGGGGTTCCTGATTCTCCCACATGGGCCGGGCCCCCCAGGGGCCCCTCTGCTTCTTGCTGCTGCTGTTTTTTTGGGTTTTTTTTAAATTTAAATTAAATAAAAGAGAGTTGAAATAGCTGGCAGCAGCTCAAAAAGCATCGAAGGGCAAAAATTAGCTTCAGCCCAAGTTGTTCAATAAGGGGCTGTGTCTAAGACATTTCAGAAACTTTTTAAAAAATTGTTTGAAACTGTCTTCTGCAGCAATCCTGTTTTCAGGACCAAAAGAGACTTTCACAGATGGCAAAGAAGAACATCTTCAGGCCATGGACTTTTCTTGAAACTCAGCTGTTGGGACTTGGACTTTGTTTTGCATTGTTTTTGCATTTTCTTATATTGTAAGGTTGTTTTAGTGGTATCATAGAATTTTATGTTTTATAGGTGAAGAAATTCCTGTTCATTCCACAGGAGCACAAAACTGGCAGGTGTTTGTTCTTTCCTCTGCATGACTCAGCAGAAAAAATTACAAACACTTTTCTTTTTAATTTAATTAAATAAAAAAGAGTCAGATGTCACAGACATTTCTTTTATGAAAAATCCTCTCTTAGGATTTTCCTGTTGAAGCTGAGAAGTTCAGCAACCAGACATAAACAATAGGTTATCTGCTGCTGTGGAATGTAACAGGTCTGCCTGCATTGGCCCAGTTTGGATGTTTGGAGTTGGTGACCAATCCAGAACTGAGATCTCTCGGACACAGTCTGAGAGAGCTGGTTTGTTATTCAT
>NW_005055460.1:3704-10109 GCF_000277835.1 Geospiza fortis
AAACTCCTCTTCTTTTTCTTTTTAGTATAGTTATAATAGATGTATATATCATAACTTAATAAATCAAGCCTTCTGATCATGGAGCCCATCTCGTCTCTTCCTTCACCCTGAAACCCTTGTGACCACCGTCACAATGAACCCTTCATTAAATTTTCTCTTTTCTGTCCAGTTGCAGAGGAGGGTGAGTGAGCAGCTTTCATAGGTGCCTGGTGTCCAGCCAGTGCCAAATCACAGCATGCTATATAGTGATTCAAGGCAGGCTTGTCTGCAGTGGTCATGAGATGGTGGAATTTGAGATCCTCAGGGCAGTGAGGAGGGCACTGTCCTGGTTTAGGGCAAACTTGGGAGAAAACCTCCAAAAGGGGGCCCCTCCAAAAAGCAAACCCACACGGCCCCTCCCCCCAACCGGTTCAGGAAAGATTCCTCGGAGAGAAGTGGAAAGAACCTGTTTATTTAACAGGCAAAACACCCCCAGCACACAAAATGAACAATACCAGATGACACCACTCTTTCACCGCTCTGAAAAAGATGACAAATTCAGAGTCTCTCTTGGGAGTGGTTGCTCTGTTATCAGTCCCTCCAGCGCTGGGGGTAGCTGCTGCAGGCCACAAGGTGCAAACTCTTGGTGTTTCCCAGGTCCCAGTCTGGAGCAGGTTCGAGTAGATCCAAAAAAGGGAAAGGAAAAACAGTCCAGGGAAAAATTTGGACTGCTTAGCTAAACTAACTAATGAGCAGAAGCGAAAAGAAAGAGCAAAGCAGGAGCAAAGCAGAAGCAAGCACAAGAGCAAAGCAAAAAGCCAAGCAAAAAGCAAAAGCCACACTATGTACTGCCCCGTCTCTGTGTCCTGCCAGCCATGGGGGAGCAGGCTGATAACAAAACCAAAACAAAACAATTGCTCTTCAGAGCTAGTCGTGAAGGCACAGAACATAATATCCAGCATAAACAGAACACACAAATGGGGATACAAGCATCATAACGTCACCCTAGGACAGGCACACAGCAAACTCATTGCCTTGGACTTCAGGAAAGCAGACTTTGGCTTCTTCAAGGACCTACTCAGTAGAGTCCCATGTGATAGAGCCCTGGAGGGCAGAGGGGCCCAAGAATTCTGGCTGATATTCGAGGATCGCTTCCTCCAGGCTCAGGAGTGACATATTCTAACAAGGAGGAAATCGGGCAAAAAGGCCAGGAGTCTTCCATGGATGAATAAGGAGCTGCTGTGAGCAAACTCAGAGCAAAAAAAGATTTCAGAAGGTAGACATGAGGACAGGTAGCCTGGGAGGAATACAGAGAATTTGTATGGGAAGCTAGGGATAAAGTCAGGGAAACCAAGGCCTAGTTAGAATTGAATCTGGCCAGGGATCTCAAGGATAACAGGAAGAACTTTTAGAGGTATGATGCAAACAAAAAAAAAAAAAAATTGGGGTAATGTGGGCCCTCTCCCGAAGGAAACGGGACGCCTGGTTGCCTTGGATAAAGAGAAGGCTGAGGTTCTCAATGACTTCTATGCCTCAGTCTTCAGTGGCAAATGCTCCAGTTGTGCTGCCCAAGTCATGAAAGGCAAATGCAGGGACTGGGAGAAGGAAGACCATAAGCCAACTGGAGAATCAGGTTCAAGACCATCTAGGGAACCTGAATGTGCATAAGTCCATGGAACCTGATGAGATTCATCCACAGGTCCTGAGGGCACTGGCAGATGAAGTTGATAAACCACTATTCATCATACTTGAGAAGTCATGACTGTCAGGTGAAGTTCCCAATGACTGGAAAATGGGAAATATAACCCCCATTTTTAAAAAGGGGAAAATGGAAGACCTGGGGAACTACAGACCAGTCAGTGTCACCTCTGTGCCAGGTAAGATCATGGAGCACAATCTCCTGGAGACTGTGCTAAGGCACATGGAAAACAAAGAGGTAATTGGTGGCAACCAACATGGCTTCACTAAGGGCAAATCATGCCTAACAAATTTGGTGGCCGCCTATGATGGGGCTACAGCACTGGTGGATAGGCAAAGCAACTGACATCATCTACCTGGACTTGTGCAAAGCATTTGATGCTGCCCTGCATGACATCCTTGTCTCTAAATTGGAAAGACATGGATTTGATGGATGGACCACTCAGTGGATAAAGAACTGACTGGATGGCTGCATGCTAAGAGTTCTGGTCAATGGCTCATTGTCCACATGGACACCAGTGATGAGTGGTGTCCCTCAGGGGTCAATGCTGGGGCTGATACTGCTCAACATCTTTGTCAGGGCCATGGACAGTGGGATCGAGTGCACTCTCAACAAGTTCACTAATTACACCAGGCTATGTGGTGCAATCACACTGCAGGGAAGGAATGCCATCCAGAGGGACCTGGACAAGCTTGAGAGGTGGGTCTGTGGAAACCTCATTAAGTACAACAAAGCAAAGTTCAAGTTCCTACACCTGGGTCATGGCAATCCCAAGCACAGAATCACAGAATGGGTCAGGTTGGAAGGGACCAGTGGGCCATCTGGTCTGACCTCCCTCCTCAAGCAGGGTCATCCTAGAGTACGTGGCACAGGATTGCATCCAGATGGTTCTTGAATATCTTCGGTGAGGGAGACTAGAACCTCTCTGGGCAATCTATCCCTGTGCTCAGTCACCCGCACAGTAAAGAAGTTCTTCTTATCATGTTCAGGTGGATCTTCCTGTGTTCCAGTTTCTGCTCATTGCCTCTTGTCCTATTTGTTGGCACCTCCAAGAAGAGCCTGGCTCCATCCTCTTGACATCCTTCCTTCAGATACTTATAGACATTGATGAGGTCCCCTCTCAGTCATTCCTTCTCAAGGCTGAACAGGCCCAGCTCCCTCAGTCTGTCATCATAAGAGAGGACCTCCTTGTCTCTCTTGTACTGAGGAGACTAGAAATGGACACAGCACTCCAGATTAGGCCTCACCAGGGCTGAGTAGAGGGGCAAGATCACCTCCCTTGACCTGTTGGCAATGCTCTTCCTAATGCATCGCAGGATTCTGTTGGCCTTCTTGGCCACACTGTCGTGGGTCATGGACAGTTTGCTGTCCACTAGGACCCCCAGGTCCTTCTCCACAGAACTGCTTTCCAGCAGGTCGGCCCCCACTCTGTACTGGTACCCAGACTTGTTCCTCCCCATGTGCAGTACCCTGCACTTGCCTTTGTTGAATTTCAGACAGTTCTTTTCTGCCCATCTCTCCAAACTGTCAAAGTCCTTCTGAAGGGCTGCACAGCACACTGGGATATTGACCAGTCCTCCTAGATTTGTATCATCAGTGAACTTGCTGTCTGAAACAAAACATCGATATACAAAAATAGGCTGTATACTTAGCATAACACATGATAAAGGTGCATGTTAAAAGTAACAGCAGGAAACAAAAAAAAATATTTTTAATCTACTGTATCAATAACATTCCTGTGAATTTTTTCTACATTAAATTTTTAGAAACATCTTAATTTCACTGACATGATTGCAAGAATCTATTAAGCTAAATTATGACTGAACCCCCTTCCCTCCAAATTATTATCACTTTGAAATTACAGGGCTTTCAGGCAAATATATGGGAAAAGAAATAACAGTTCTTTACATATATATATATATGTATGTATAACAATGTCGCAGACAACTTTTATGAAAAATCCTTTCCTTAGGATTTTTCCTCCTGAGAAGCTGAGAGGCCTCAGGAACAAAATGTAAACATTGATTATCTGCTGCTGTGGAATGCAACAGGTGGATCTTCCCCGTGCGGTCTGGGACGGAGGGCGGAGCCACAAACCTTTGTTATCATTCTTTCCTAGTTTATTCTTAGCTAGCCTTCTGATGAAATCCTTTCTTCTATTCTTTTAGTATAGTTTTAATGCAATATATATTATAAAATAATAAATCAAGCTTTCTGAAACATGAAGTCAGATCTTCGTCTCTTCCCTCATTCCAAGAACCCCTGTGAATACCGTCACATAACAAGGCAAATAAACAATAACAACAGTAGCAACAACAAACAGAAAAGAAACCCAGAGACCCAATAACAGCCGTCTCTCAGCTGTCAAGCACTTTCCCCTTTGGTATAGTTATGGCCACAGCTGGCAGGGGCTCTGGTGGCTCCCAGCCGGGCAGGGCAGGTGCGATGATTCCCTCGTGGCTGCAGAGGGCGCTGTGGCACAAACTCAGCCGCCTCTCTGCACGTGGGTAATGGAGGGTCGGTCAGCCGAAGAGATAGAAAAAGGGCCTCCCTTTCAATCCCGGTGCCCCTCCGGATGGCAGAATGGGCTGTAGTAGGAACCTCGGAGCAGCAGGCACCTCAGACCAGCAGGCTGGAACTGCAGAGGCAGGCACAACTGGGGGGGACAGACAAAATGTAGCAGAAACTCTGCAGCCGCAGCAGGAGCCACAGGGGTCGAGCAGGCAGGGGGTGTTGGGTTAAAGTGTAGTGAGGAACCAAAAGCAGCCGCAGAAAAACAGAGGGGCTGGGCAGTGTAAGCCGGGCTCCTGGAGCCGGGCTCCTGCAAACATCTGGGAGATGCTCACTCAGAGTGGGGAGGGGGTCGGGGACCCAGGTTTTCCCCTGAGTAGATGGTGAGTGTTATAGATGGGTAATGCGGTGGTTTGCTCTCACAATTAAGGGATGAATATTATGTGTATGTTAAGAGGTTTCTTTTGATGTATAGTTATGTTATTGTGATTTGTTGTTTGGAAGTCCTCTGTTCTCCCCATAGTCCCCTTTCTCCCCCCTGTATGGTTGCCAAGGAACAGACTTGGCAGTCGGGACATGTGGAGGGAGAGCGTGTACCTGTGCCCCTTGCATGGGGCATTTGGGAAGAGGGAAGGCTTGTTACTAGAAGTCGTGGCATGCTGACACCTGACCTCCAATCAAGTTGCAAGAAAGTAGTGTCCACCAATGGATGGCAAGGAAGAGTTGACTGGCAGACATTGGGAGGGGCCAGGGTTACCTAATACAACCCCCAGGGGTATAAAAGGTGGAGCAGCCATTTTGTGGATGAGCACATGGGGTTTAGTTTCACGCTACCAGTGCTGCTTTTCTATTTCCTTATTAAGTCCTCTGTTGTATTTTGTTAAGGTTTAATAAACCTTTGAACTTTTTAAAGTGAGCAGTCATTTCTCACAGTGAGGGTCCTTCCCAGTGAGATCGGGTGTTTATAAGGTCCCAGTGTAATCGCCGCTCTTACAAGCAAAGCCTCACTCATGGTAGGAGAAGCAGTAAAAGACAGAACTCCATGGTGGCAGCGAATTCTTCCCACAGTAACCGCAGCCAACCATCTCCCCTCCGACCTGAGAGAGAGAGAGCAAGCGTGCGTGCGTGCGTGCGAAGAGATGAGATAAGCCTAGCCCCTCACCCCCCAGCCAAAAAAAATTTCTCTCTCTGCACTTTGCTAGAGAAAGCCTCAGAGCTAAGACTGCAGCCAGCTGTGCTCTTCCCCCTCCTCCTCCTCTCAGCCACATCTTTTGTCTCTCTTAAGTATCATCATTATCATCTCTTAGGCAACAAATGTGAGAAAATTCCCTGAGGTAAAGAAAAAAAAGGAAAAAATCCTAACCTCCAACACTGGTACAGCTATGGTTTGGATTTAGTATGAGAATAATGTTAATATCACACTGACATTTTGATTGTTGCTAAGTAGTGCTTACCCTAAATTTTTCAGTGTCTCATGCTCTGCCAGTGGGCAGGTCCACAAGAAACTTTGAGGGAACATGGCCAGGACAGCTGACCTGAACTGGACAAATGGATATTCTATTCTATAGAATGTCATACTCAGTATATAAACTGGGTGGAACTAGCCAGAAGCCACGAATCATTACTCAGAGACAGTATGGGCATTGATCAGTAGATGGTGAGCAACTGTTTTGCATCGCTTGTTTTCCTTGGGTTGTATTTCTCTTTTCCTCTCCGATACTTGTATTATCATTATTATAATTATTATAATATTTTATTTAAATTCTTAAACTGCTCTTATCTCTGCCCATGAGGTTTAGGTTTTTGTCTGATTCTCCTCTCCACCCAGAGGAGCGTTGGGGGAGGTTAGATTGAGTGAGTGGCTGTGTGATACTTAGTTGCCAGATGGGCTTAAACCATGACAACAGGCTTTTACCCAGGCATGTGTATCATGGACAGCAATTCTAACGTCGTATAGGTTGCCAGCTAGCATATAGTGGAACTTAAGCAGAAGTGTGAATCCCGATAATCTTGTACATAATGCGTTAGTTATATTAATCTCATCTATCACATATGCTGTTGGCTAGCATCTTTCATTATGTATCTCTAATGAGATTTCTGATGGGTTCCTTTATTCTTAGGCATACATGCATGTTCCACTCATTAGCAGCACTGCAGGCTATTTGGACAAAGTGTCTTTCAAGGATAGGTATTGAAATAAACAGGGCAGGAGACTT
>NW_005055461.1:0-10104 GCF_000277835.1 Geospiza fortis
ACAACAGCAAATTGAGGAGAGCAATCTAGAAAGATGAGAATTCATAACCTGAAACTGTCAGGGGACAATTGGGGACAATTAACCCCAATATGTAAATAGACCAAAACTTATAAAAGTGTAAAAACTCATAACCAGTCATCCATCTTAGGTGCATCTTGGGTGGAGCCACAGCCAAGCTCTTGTACTGCCCAAGGTGTATCCTTTAAGGCCTTTTAACAAATATCTACTTTTTTCTTTTAGCTCTGTCTAGTCTCTGTTCCAGGTCACCCTTTTCAAGGCATCAGTTCTGGCACCCCACAAAGGGACAATGAGGCATCTGGAAAACCCCCTGGACCAGAAGAACACAAAGCTGCCCTCCCACTCCTGCTGGCACCCTCAGGGGACCGCAGCTGTGGTCCAGAAGGTATCAAAGCCCAAGAATCCTCAGATCTGGCACAGAAGTACGTAATTGAATAAAAGTGGTATTTTGTTTGTTTTAGCAGTTTTAGCACCTGAGTTAGGTGCTGAGAGATCTCATGGGTTTTTTTTAGTGTGGAAAGACCCAAGTGGGTCTAGGCGGAGCTGCTTTTACATTCATTTGTCGCTCTCTGTCTTGTCCGCTAGTGTGGGAGGGGATGCCCTCTGAAAAAGTGAAGCACTCTTCATTATCCTTCTTTTATTTAAACCAATGCCAGTGAGATGGTGTATGGTGATGGTGCACTCTGAACAAACTTTTGCCACATGGATTGTCTACACCAGACTTCTAGATCTATAGGGGACTGTTCCTTATTTGAATCCCTATAGAATACCTCCAGCACAGCTCATTCTCTCAGGTACTGGATACATTGCTCCATGGTGTTCCACCTGCTTCAGGAAACTATTAGATCATCCTTAAAATAATACCTTCCCCTTACACTTGACAGGAGTCACCTGCAGAGGCTGAATTTCTGTTATCTTCCCAATCCCCTAGTCCATGCCCACATCCCAGAAGAGGGATCTCAGTTGCTTGGCTTCGTTACCATCTAGTTTCATATCATGGGCCACGATATCCCAGCATCAGAGAAGCCAGGTCACCAGGGGCTCACCCGACTGGTGGCTGAAATCCTTTCACATACCTCTCAGCTCACACAGGGATAGGAATTGGGTGATTATCTCTGGCCCTGCCTCTTCCTCCTGTTGTGAGGGCCCTTCTTCCTCTTCATCCCTCACTAGGATAACTCATTTGGTCTTGGATTTTTTTTCTGTATAGGGGAAACTGCTACCAGCACGGGTTGTTCCCCTGGTTCAGTTGCAGTTTGAGTGGCCACAGTGGCAGTTGCTCTGCTTTCCTCCTCCTCCCCCTGAGGGTGCTGTCTAGTGAGGATCAGTGTTCAATAAATAGCAGCCAGGGCCCAGCACACTGCAGTAAGTTGTTTCTCTCTGGACCTGCCACAGCATTCTCCTTGCAAATATTCTGTCATTTTTTCAGGGTCCTGTAGTTGTTCAAGGATGTATTTCCAAACCACTGTAGCAGAGAATTTCCTCAAAATCTGGCCTATTTTCTCCCACATTCCATGCCATTCATGACTATCCACCCTTGAGGTAGATCGGATTTGCGGAAGCAAATAAACTCCACAACTTTGTGAAAGTTGTAAAACCAGTATGTTTATTACAGCGCTGGACGCTGGACACGCATGCGGAGATTACTCTCCTTAAAAGACATGCATACCTCTGGGAACTCCAGATCCTTTTTTATCCCCCTCTCAAATACATATGCATGCAATTTCACAATAGGTTCATACATATTCATTTTTACTGATTTCATGTGACATTTGCTGCTAATTCTTCTTTATCAGAAAGAATTCCTGGGTCAGACTGCCCTCTCTCGCAACAGTCTCTCTGTCTGCCTCCCTATTTCTTGTCCTTCAGCTGCAGCAGCATAGGCTTTTTATGAGAACAGGCAGTCTGACTAAACAGCTATGTTTTCAAGCTACAGATTTAACTCAAAGATGTACGTTTCACCTAAATCAAAATGGATTTCTACTCTGGAAAATTTCCACTCTGTCTCAGATCTCTGAATGATCTTCCTAGAAATCTCTTGATTCTAAACGTGGTGCAGACCATACTGAGGAGACCTCGCAGACTTAGCAACAAGACCATGCTTTCCTTAACATCCAATGGGAATTCAAAATTCTCAAAAGCTGTTGTAACAGGCCTGAAGAGGAGGAAAAGGATGAAAAGCTGGGGAAAACTATCCTCCCCTGTTCCCGCCACAGACTGAGCACAATTATTAATGGACTCCCAGAGGTTGCAGCCAAGGTAAGTGTAAGAGAGCAACACTGAATACACATCCAAAATTACCTCCATCGCTGTTGATATTATCATGTTGATGCCTTAAGTTTTAGCTTTTCTATTTTTCAGATTCTGTGCTGTTTTAGTGTGTAGTTCTGAGCTTCATATTAAGGGATGGTAAGCTCTCTTCACAGAGTGGGTAGACAAAACAATTCCTTTTCTAGCTTGGGACCAAGGACAACCAATACAAATTTCAGGCCTAAGAGCATAAACAACAGTGAATTGAAGAGAGCAAAACAAGCAGGATGGAATTTCATAACCTGAAGCTATAATTGGACAATTAACTCCTGTCACCTTTAAGTCAGAGATGACACAGAGTCATATCAGAAAGCTAATTCCACTTTATTAAGGACCCATTCATTTTTATACTCTAGTTCGCTACAGGTGGACCTGATCGGTCCTTTAATTAAAACACCATCATCATTGGCTAATTAAGAAACCACCCTTTCAGTAAACATCTTATGAGGAAAACAACTTATCACAAAACCACCTGTGGATTGTTTACAATTCTTTCTCTCCAGCTCCCTCAGACGAATTCATGGGAAAGCTTATCTAGCTTTCTCTCTCTCTGACCAGGCTGTCACATCCACAAACTCCAATATGCTAATGGACCAAAACTTATAAAAGTGTGAGACCTCATGACCGGTCATCCATTTTTTGACCATTTTGGGTTCCTCTTGGGTGTAGCCCTGGCCAGGCTCTTGTGCAGCCCAAGGTGTATCCATTGAGGCCTTTTAATAAATACCTACTTTATTCTTTAACTCTGTCTAGCCTCTGTTCTAGGTCAGCCTTGCTCATGGCATCAATGTCATAAACTGATTTCCCACAGTACAGCAACAAAGCAATCCTGAACCTTCTCCCTGCTCTGAAAAAGAGCATTGCAAAAAGCACATAGTACATATTTGTGAGTATATACTAGGTTAGGTATCACAACCACATGAACAGACCAAGCAACATTGTGACCGGTGGCTCTGTACCTAATACAAGAAATGCTTAGATCAGATTTGTTTCCAACCTGCTCTGGGCAGATCTGTTGTTATTTCAACCCAACACAAAAGTGTACAAAAAAGAGAGTACGGAGCTCAACCTGACTGCAACCATGCCACCCAGACTACTCCCTTTGGTCGGGCCAGTGCTACCCCACTGCTCTGCTCCACTGGAGAGAAATGCTTGAGAAAGTCCCTTTCTCCCACCCGTGTCAATGACTTAAGATGGTTTTTGCAGCAGGACTCTTTGCCCTTGGAATGTGATCAAACAACACAAAGAATGCCCTATTTTGCAAGCTATCAGTGGTGGGCTGAGTGGGGGTGTCATGTGCTGCTTTTGGTTTTGAACTATTCTAAAAGCAGTCTGGCTCATCATCCTTGAATTAACATCCTGATAATGAGGCAAAGATTTGGTAGATAAGCTGCCAAGCTGGAGACATATGACTGGCAGTCATATCACATTACACTATAAAAGTCCAGTCCACTTTCATACGGTAGGTTCTTCTAACATATTCCTTCTTGGAGTGTGTGTATGAAGTTTCCTCCCTTGAAGGAGGGATGCCCCTTCAAGGATACTCCTCAAGGTTGAGTAAAAGAGATCTACCCTTGAGTGTTGTTGGTATGGTGAGTTGCATCAACCTCTACTTAATAATTGTTTCTTTTTGATAGATTTAAATATAATTGCTTCAACATAATTGCTTTGATATAATGCACTGTACCATACTATACTCTACTAGTAATTTTAGCTTTTATACTGTGTGGTAAATAATTCTGATTAAGATCTTTTGTCTAATCATTAGTTATAATAAATAATTCATTTAATATAAACATATCTGATTTGCCATCTTTAATCCTGTGAGACAAAGTTACTTAAACAATTGACAAAGTCTGGGGCTAAGACTGGATTCTGGATTCCAGACTCCTCTCTGAGAAGGAGTTTAGAAAGCAAGTGGGTCCTTTCTGCACCTCATGACTCAATGGTAAGGCTTCTCAAATAAACTTTGTCTGAAGCTCCCACTCTCACCCCACGGTATCAAATAACATCTGAGTCTTGGCGATGTCCACATAGCTCCAGACTCCGCCCCCTCACAGCTACTGCAAAAATTAACCCTGTCCTTGGCCAAAACCAGGACAAACATCTATAACACAACACCTGTAGGAAACTGCAAACCATCAACTCTTCCTCCCCCTTTGGTAAAAAAAAAAGGAAAGAGTAGGGGAAGCTATGATTTAATATTTCTAAGCACTTAAAGCCAAATTGATGCTTGAAATGCACATTTGCTAAGGTTTAATGACATGGAATCAGAGTAATAGCATTTAAATTTGCCATTTTGTCCAAATAAAAGTACTCCAAACAGGATATAGCTTTTGCTGGAAGCTAAAGGGTGTTTTGGCTGTGTTGATTGGGATGTACTTTCATACTCAGCTGAAATATAGCAGAACTACTATGTAAAACTAGCCAGTTGTTACTCAGTTTGCAGCTTCTATTATAATGCATGCTGGCTTTCAATAGGCACAGCCTAAAATATTTTACCTTAATAAAAAAATAACTTGAACACTGTGTCATCAAATCCTCTCTGATATCACTGAGTTGATGTTGTGCTTATGCAAGAATAAAGGAAGGTACAAATGAAAGGACAGAGAAACAATACCTACAGTGTTGGAATTCAGGACATCCCTCTGGCTGTCCTGGACTGCCAAGACCCCTGCCAGGGGGCTCAGAGACCCTGGCACAGAGCCCAAGATGCTTGTGGTTTTGATTATGACCCATGGAGCAAATTACCAACCTCGTATGAAGATCTGCAAGCCACGACAGTTTAAGTAGAATGATAGTGAATTTATCACGGGGTGAAAAATAGATTTTTGGGGTTTTTAGAGTGGGGGTTCAGGGGGCAAAATGGACGAATCTGGGTGTGTCCAGCCTTTCTCCTTCTTCTTGGCCTCCATCTTCTGCTGTGATGCTGGCACTTTTAGATTGGTTTAGAGTAGAAGCTCACTGTCTAACATAGGTATTGGAAAGTAATTGTAAATATTGTACACTTAGTTTTAATATAAAAAGATAACACCACCCCGGGAGCAGGCAGAGTGCCTCTGACTGTCTTGCTGAGCAGACCTCGGCTGGACAGGAGAAAAAATTTTATAGATAAGAAACAATAAAACACCTTGAGACCGAGTCACTCTGACCAGCTAGAGATCCTGAGACTACATAGGTATTCAGTTTGCATGGCCAGGTTTTGGTAGTGGGAGGGGGCTTCTGTGAGAAATTGCTGAAGTTTCACCTATGTCCAACAGAGCCAATGCCAGCTGGCTCCAAGACAGATCCACCACTGGCCAAGGCTGAGCCAATCAGAAATGGTGGTAGCACCTCTGTGATAGCATATTTAAGAAGGGGAAAAAAATACAACAGCAACTTCAGCCAGAAGAGAGGAGTGAGAATATGTGAAAGAAACACCTATGCAGACCAATACATCAGTGCAGAAGGAGGGGCAGGATGTGCTCCAGGTGCTGGAGCTATGTTTCCCCTTCAACCTGTGGTGAAGACCATGGTGAGGCAGCTGTGCCCCTGCAGCCCATGGAGGTCCACAGTCGAGCAGAGATTCACCTGCAGCCTGTGGAGGACCTCACACCAGAGCAGGTGAATGCCCAAAGGAGGCTGTGACCAGCTGTGACCCTGTGGGAAGCCGGCACTGGAGCAGAATCGTGACAGGACCTGTGTACCCATGGAGAGAGGAGCTCATAGTGGAGCAGTGAGGGGTGGGGGAAAGTGTTTGTAAGATTTGGTTTTATTTCTCATAATCCTACTCTGATTTGATTGATAATAAATTAAACTAATTTTGCCAGGTTGAGTCTATTTTGCCCATGACAGTAATTACTTAGTGATCTCTGCCTGTCCTTATCTTTACCCATTAATCATTTGTTATATTTTCACTCTTCCCCTCTCCAGCTGTAGAGGGGAGTGATAGAGCAGCTTTGGTGGGTGCCTGGCATCCAACCAAGGTCAAACCACCACAACAGGAAAACTCACTTCTGCCAAATTAATTTTTAAAGGGAATTTAAGGGTACATGTTTGGAGGCAAAACAAGTATGGAATCATTCCTGGAAAAAAAAAGTTATGTAAGGACAAATCATGAACTCTTCTCCAGGAAATGCCTCTGGAAGGTTCACAAAATCTCATGCCTGTCTGCTACATCAGACACTTGTCACCTTACAGTACCAATTGTAAGCATAAGTAGGAGTGGATTTATGCTAATCTGAATGAAAAGAAGCCGCATAAGTAAAAATTGCCCTCATTTATCTTAAATACTGTCAGGAAAAGAACCAACAATACACAGTGTCTTTTAGAATTGTGTTATGTGCCATTTCACTTTAACTAGGACTGAGATTCAGTCTTTTAGTGGCTTGAGTTTCTTTATTTCTATCATTAAAAGAAATTTAAAAGTAAATATATACCATAAACCTCCAGATCCACAATTAGGCCACTACCTGTGCATGGAAAGAGAAAATAATTTAAAAAAAAACAGAAAGAAAAAGCCTTTGTAAATAGATTGCAAATGCTAGAAGAATAAGAACTTTAGGATATTTTTAAGAGCTTACATGTTATTTGCAAGAGCATTGGTCAATACCTACACAATTTCAAAGCAGCATCAATATATTGCATTGTAATTTACAATTATTTTAGAGCTATCCCAAATATTAACACTCTGTGTGAAACAGATAATGCACAAGGCATTTGTTCTAGTAAAAGTAGGCATATTTACCAAATGGGTAAAATTCTGCTCTCTGCTGCTAATGTATATTTGGAATAAGTGCAACAGTAATTGTTCTCGTTGAAAATCAATGGTAAAATTCTCCCTGACATTATGCGGAAGCAGACTTCAGTGGGAGTGACAACTGACTTTTACCTGGTCAGAAAATTTGCAGTTAAATCACTGAGAGAGCAAACTGGTTTAGAGCTGCAGCATTGTTACAAATTAAAGGCTAGAGGATGCTGTTAAGAGGATGCTCCCAAGAAGCCAGCTGCACACCGGATCCACAGACAGAACTCTTACTGAAAAGAATAAGATTTCCTGTATGCAAAGAGATTTCCTATATGCAAAGAAACCAGAGAAGTCAGACTTTGCACAAGCAAAGTGGATACCTGTCTAGTACATAGTTTTCTAAATTTTACTACTTCCAGTTTGCAGCTTTTTCCAATTACTGCACATATGTAAGGCTAAGTACATGTGTGAGTATAACACACACTAAAGTTAGTATACTATTAGTCTATTTGTGCTTTGAAAGATACTTGTGTTATTATAGACTCGTAGAATATCCTGAATTGTCAAGGACCCACAAGGATCATCAAAGTCCAACATATTTCAACATGCCCATTCATCCTGGTCTATAATGTATTTATAGCATGCCTTATGTATGGTTTTATTGTTGTTGTTGGTTTGGTAATAAAATTAAGTTAGAACCTTTAAAGGTAACTCAAACTTCAAAAAGCATAATTCCATTTATAGTACCATACTGTAGTTCCATAGCACCGACATTACACTGGCATAAAGTCACTGTGAAGTATGACCAGAACACAGTTGTTTCTGCTTACTTCAACAGCATGAGAATCTCTGCTGAAAATATGAGTTGTAACCTATTTGCAAAATGACAGCAGACAATAAGGTTCTTTTTAAAATGCATTTGATGATATTCTAGTACCCAGAGATATAAAGAGGCCCCATGAGAATGGTCATGTCAATCTTCAGAAATTAATAACAAGTTAAGTAAGTGTGTGCTACTATCTGTCCTCAACCAAGTTCTGAGCAGGGTTTTTGTCCATAAACCTTTGTGGATTCAGTTTTTCCAGTATAAAACATTCAGCTGTTGAAAGAACCAGTTTACCTTCTGTATGAGTCCTACTTCTCATAATCTGAAGAAAAAAAAAAAACAAAATTCCTAGGCCTTTACTCTGGAGTTAAATTACAACATTTTTATTACTCTCTACTGGAAATGGGATCACAGAATCAGAATGGTTTAACCTGTAATTCCTGCTAGGGGTATATAAAACAGGAAGTCATCTATTCCATTCAAATACCTTTTATATAACTAAATACTTCACTTGAAATAAAGTTGAAAAAATCAAGAAGTTGGACCAACCCCAAATTTCTATGCAGTATTCCATACATAAAAACATCATCAAAATGTTGGTTGAATCTATTTCAATGCAAAAGTTTACCACAGTAATTTTGCATGTTTACATGCAATTATTTTAATGCAAAGAACAGCATTGTTGTTTGGTCCCTGTTGGAACAGGGTGTTGTGCAAATAAAACATTACAGACATAACCTATTCACTCATCTTTATAAACTGCTTCAACTACATTTGGTTTGCTTGCTTCTCTCTTTAGACAGTTAACATTTTCAAAATAAAGCAGCAGCAAAAGACTCAACCCCCAAAATACTTGTACAACACAGTCAAATGTTAGTAAAACCAAGGTTGAGGAGGCTAACTAGATAAGTCATTTCTCCTGCTCTTAGTTTTTAAGACTGGTTTGGTGCCATCCCCACATACAAACTGATTTTTAGTGCAGGTACTTCTAGGCTATATGTAGTCCAGTTTTAACATAACATAGATTATTTTGGAGACTTGTAATGCGTATGTTCATAAAAAGGAAGGAACAAATAAATAATAGTGTCTTTATAATTGGGAAGATATCTTTAATTTAAAAGGCCACAGCTGGAAAATTTTCAGCCTACAGGGGACAAGCATAAAAAAAGGAACATTAAAGGAGAAAAACAATAAATTAATATAAATGTATTAGAGGAACTGCTATTCTCTTAAGAAAATGAACCCAGATTCATATTCAATCATTAGAGTGCAAGAGAACTTACATTGTATGCAGAATATCTATATGGTTAACTGTTTAATTGTAGTAGTAAAGGATGCCAGTAGCTGAAGCCATGACCTGTTTCTGTAATTGGTCTATTTAATGAAGGACTGTAGAGAAAAAAGAAGAGAGGAGCTACTAAGAACAGGAGGAGAAAATAGAGCCTGATTATATCAGCTCTTCACCTTGTCTTTCTTAGGGTGGGAAAGAAAAAGACTTGCCATCTCTCTCCCTGTAGCAGGCTGAGTTGATAGGAACAAATGTTAAATACAAACCATATTTTTAACCATATTTTTACTCCCTGTAGCCTACAGTGTAGGAGAGGGCATTTAAATATTCAAATTTTCTCTATCAATGTGATGGTTTTGCATGAGAAGCACTCACAGAAGTAATGCAAAGAGAAAGCTGATACACCTCTGTGAATACCCATGTAAAAAATGAAAAATCCCAAGAAATCTCTCTTTCATTTCTGTGAAAAACGCCAATCACTTGTTCTTAAAATTTTTAAAGTTTAATAGTAATAAAATGGTTATAAAAATAGTAATACAATTAGAGTAATAATAATTTGGACAATTTGAATTAGGACAATATAAGACAATAGAGACAAAGAGTTACAGACGTCCGGGTACCTTTTTCTGGGCAGCATGAGCCCGAAAAAGGACACCCGTTAATACCCATGTAAAAAAATGAAAAATCCCGGGAAATTTCACATCCTTTTTCGATCAGCAAAGAGGTAACAGGCTGGGCCGGGCAGCCCCTGCCATGGGGCGCCAGCCGGGCCCCTCCCCATCAGGTGGGAGGGGAGGCTGCAGGGCCAAAGCCAGGCAAGGCTGAGGCCAGGCAGGGCTGTGGCTGCAATTGCTAACACCTTGCTGCTACTAAACCCTGCCCCCGCTGTCAGCCCAGGGCCAAGCAGAGTCTGCCGGGCCCCAGGAGCAGCCCCGG
>NW_005055462.1:0-6208 GCF_000277835.1 Geospiza fortis
AATATTCGTGTTTCTCCAAAGTCATTTAAAAGTTTTAAGGAATTCCAAGAATTTTTGAAGATTCCAAAAATATTCTGCCCAAAATTCCGGAAATTCGCCAGAATTTAGGCAAAAATTTGCAAGAATAAGCAAAAATTGTTCTGGTAGAAATGAAAATAAACTCACCCAAAATTTGCATGAAATTTGCATGTAATTTGCATTAATTTTCAAGAGAATTTTTCCAAAAATGTAAGAAAAAATTCAACCCAAAATTTTGCCCTAAAATTTTGAATCTTCACCCAAAAATTCAACAAAATTCCCGATAATTCCTCAAAATTCCAAAAAATTCTCCCAAATTCCTCGAACTTCACAAAAATCACCCAAAATTCCTAAAAGTTTCTTAAAATCCCCCAAAAATTCCGCAAAATTTTCCAAAACTGCGCAAAAATCTCGGATTTTACTCAAAAGGTCCCAAAATATTCCCAAAACTTCAAATTTAAATTAAAAATTTTCCAAAATGGGCAAAAATCCCTGACAAACACAAAAATTTCCTAAAATTCCTGAAAAACCCCCAAAAATTCTTCAAAAATTCCCCAAAATTAAGAAAATACCCCAAATTTCCCAACTTTCATCTAAAAATTCTTAATAATTTCCCCAAATTCCCAAAATTTCACTAAAAACTCATCCAAAATTTCAATCAAAAAAATTTCAGACTATTTTATTATCAACCAAAAAAAATTCAGACTATTTCGTCAAAATTCCCGAAATTTTCCCCAAAATTTTCCAAAAAAATTGTCCCAAAATGTCACTAAAAATTTCGTCAAAAGTTAAAAAAACTCTGAATTTCTAACTTCCCACCCAAAATTAAAATTTCCCAAGAATTCCCAAAAAAGTCCCAAAGGTTTTATTCAAAATTTCCTAATTGTCACCCAAAGCCCAAAATTCCACAAAGTTTCAAAAATTTTCCCAAATTTCCCAAAATTTTGTCGAAACTCCAAAAAAAATTCCTAAAAAATTCCGATTTTCCAAAAATTTGATTCGAAATTCCGGAATTTTCACTCAGAATTCGAAATTCCCAAAATTTCCTAAACAACTCGTGAATTCCCCAAATTTTTTTTTCAAAATTTCTGAATTTCCACCCAAAATTCAAAATTCCTCAAAATTCCCAAAAAATTCACGGATTTCCTAAAAATTTTAATCAAAATTTCCAAATTTCTACCCCAAATCCAAAATTTCAAAAAATTCCTTTCAACATCCCAAAAAATTCTCAAAAAACTCTAAAAATTTTCAAAAATTTTTCCCAAAAATCCTAAAAACTTCTAAAAAACTCCAGAATTGCCCAAAATTTTATTTAAAATTCCCTAATTCCAACCCATAATTCAAAATTCTGAAAAATTTCCAAAAAATTCACGGATTTCCCGAAAATTGTAATCAAAATTCCCAAATTTTTACCTAAGATCCAAAATTTCCAAAAATTCCTTAAAAACTCCTGAATTTCCCAAAAATTCCATTTAACATTCCAAAAAATTCCTGGAAAACTCCCAAATTTCCCAAAAATTTTATTTAAAATTCCCTAATTTCCACCCAAAATTCACAATTCTTGAAAATTTCTCAAAAGTTTTTATTCAAAATTTCCCAAAATTCTAAGAAATCAAAAAATTGCTAAAAAACTCACGAATTTCCCGAAATTTTTTTTAATTCTAAAATTTCTGCCCAAAATTCAAAAGTTTAAGAAACTTTTTAAAAATACTTAGAAAAATATTTTAAAATAATTTTTAAAAAATAAAAATTTTTTAAAAATATTTTTAGAATATTTTAAAAATTCCCAAAATTTCCCAAAATTTAATTCTGAAATCGCAAATTTCCACCTAAAAATCAAAATTCTCCAAAACTCCTGAAATCCCAAAAATTTTATTTAAAATTCTGTAATTTCCACCCAAAATTGAAAGCTCTTAAAAATTCCTAAAGAACTGCCAAATTTCCAAAAAATTTTATTGAAAATTCTCACATTTCCACCCAAAATTCAAAATTATCAAAACTTCTTGAAAACTTCCCAAAATTTTTATTCCAAATTCAAAAAAGTTCCTCAAAAATCCCCCAATTTCCCAAAATTTCATTCAAAATTCTCATAAACTCCTAAAAAACTTCCAAATTTCCCAAATTTTTTATTTGAAATTCTCCAATTTTCACCCAAAATTAAGAAATCCCAAGAATTCTGGAAAAACTCAGAGATTTCCAAAAAATTTTATTTCAAATTCCCAAATTTCCACCCAAAATTCAAACTTTCTGAAAATTCTTGAAAATCTCCCAAATTTCCCAAAATTTGATTCAACATTCCAAGAAATTCCGTAAAAATTCCGTAAAAATTTCCCAAAATTTATTTTAAAAAATCGGAAACTTCACCTAAAAATTCCCAATTTCTTTGTAAAATTCCCCCAAATTCCCCAAAATTAATAAAAAATCCCAATTTTCCCGATTTCACCCAAAACCTCCCCATAGTTTCCCCAAATTCCCCAAATTTCACTCAACACTTATCAAAAATTCCAAAATTTCAACAAAAAAATTCCCAAAGATTTCCTCAAAATCCCCAAAACTTCCCCCAAAATTCCCCAAAAAATTCCCCCAAATTTTCCCCTCAAAATCCGTCCAAAATTTAAGAAAACCCCAAAATTCCCAAATTTCCACCTAAAATTTAAAAGACCCAAAACTTCCTAAAAAACTCACGAATTTTACCAAAATTTCAGTCGGAATTACCAAAAATTCCTAAAAAATCGCCAGATTTTCTGAAACTTCATTCAGAAATCGGAAATTTCACCTAAAAATTCCCCAATTTTTTGTAAAATTCGCTGAAATTCCCCAATTTTTACCGTGAAAACTGTCGCAAAAGGTGCCATAAAGCACGACTGCCGTAAAGCGCGACTGTCGCAAAAGCGTCGTAAAGCGCAGCTGTTCTAAAGTGCGACTGTCGTAAAAATTGCCGTAAAGCGCGACTGTCGACAATCGTGACTGTCGTAAAACAGCCGTAAAGCGCAGCTGTCATAGAACTGTCGCAAACAGCAACTCTCGCAAAGCGTGACTGTCGTAAAGGAGGCCGTACGTCGTAAAAAGTGCCGTAAAGCGCAACTGTCTTAAATGGCGACTGTCGTAAAAGCGGCCGTAAAGCGCGACCGTCGTGAAATTTGACGTAAAGCGCGGCTGTCGTAAAAGGTGTCGTAAAGCGCGGCCGTCGTAAAGTGCGACTGTCGTAAAAGACGCCGTAAAGCGCGACTGCAGTGAACGGTGCCATAAAGCGCGACTGTCGTAAAGCGAAACTGCCGTAAAGTGCGACCGGCGTAAAATCGACCGTAAAGCGCGACTGTCGTAAATGGTGCTGTAAAGCGTGAATGCAGTAAAGCGCGACTGTCGTAAAATCTGCCGTAAAGCACGACTGTCGTAAATGCTGCCGTAAAGCGTGAATGCAGTAAAGCGCGACTGTCGTTAAGAGGTGTCGAAAAGCGTTAAAGTAAAAGCTGTCTTAAAGGGCGACTGTCGTAAAAGCGGCCGTAAAGCGCGACTGTCGTGAAATTTGACTTAAAGCGCGGCTGTCATAAAAGACGCCGTAAAGCACGACTGTAGTGAACGGCGCCATAAAGCGCGACTGTCGTAAATGGTGCCGTAAAGCGCGAGTGCCGTAAAGCGCGACCGTCGTTAAGAGGTGTCGTAAAGTGTGGTTGTCGCAAAGTGTGACTGTCGTAAAACTGCCGTAAAAACTGCCGTAAATCACGAGTGTGGTAAAACTATCGTAAAGCGCGAGTGTCGTAAATGACGCCGTAAAGTGCGACTGTCATAAAAGGTGTTGTAAAGCGCAACTGGCGTAAAATTGGCCGTAAAGCGCGACTGTCGCAAAAACTGTCGGGAAGTGCGACTGTCGAAAATCGCGACTGTGGTAAAACTGTCGTAAAGTGTGACTGTCGTAAAAGTGCCGTAAAGCACGACTGTCGTAGAGCAGCACTGTCGTAAAAGGTGCACTAAAGCGAGACGGTCGTTAAACTGCCGGAATGCGCGGCGGTGGGAAAACGGTCGTGAAGCGCGACTGTCGTGAAATTTGACGTAAAGCGCGGCTGTCGTAAAAGCGGCCGTAAAAGGTGTCGTAAAGCGCGACTGTAGTGAACGGTGTCATAAAGCGCGGCTGTCGTAAAGCGAAACTGCCGTAAAGTGCGACCGGCGTAAAATCGACCGTAAAGCGCGACTGTCGTAAATGGTGCCGTAAAGTGTGAATGCAGTAAAGTGCGACTGTCGTAAAATCTGCCGTAAAGCACGACTGTCGTAAATGGTGCCGTAAAGCGTGAATGCAGTAAAGCGCGACTGTCGTTAAGAGGTGTCGAAAAGCGTGGTTGTCGCAAAACGGTGCCGTAAAGGGCGACTGTCGTAAAACTGTTGTAAAATTGACGTGAACTGCGAGTGTAGTAAAACTACCGTAAAGCGCGACTGCCGTGAAATGTGACATAGCGCGAGCGTCGTAAAAGGAGCCGTAAAGCGCGACTGCCCTAAAGTGCAACTGTCGAAAATCGTGACTGTCGTAAAAGGCCACGTGTAAAAAAAAAAAACGACCGTAAAGTGAAACTGCCGTAAAGCGCGTCTGCCGTGAAGAGGGACTGTCGTATAAGTGCCGTAAAGTGCGACTGTCGCCAAAAATGTCGTAAAGCGCGACTGTCGAAAGTCGTGACTGTCGTAAAAGGCCTTGTAGAGCATGACTGTCGTAAAAGTGCCCTAAACTGCAATTGTTGTAAAACTGCCGTAAAGTGCGACTGTCGTGAAATCGACCATAAAGTGAAACTGCCGTAAAGCGCGGCAAAATTGGCCGCCAACCGAATAAAATTCCGTAAAAAATCCGTAAAAAATCTGAATAAAATTTCGTAAAAAACCCGTTAAAAATCCAAATAAAATTCAGTAAAAAGTCTATCAAAAATCCGAAATAAAATTCTGTAAAAAACTCGTAAAAAATCCGAATAAAATTGTGTAAAAAACCTGTAGAAATCCGAATAAAATTCCATTAAAAAACCAGTAAAAATCCGAATAAAATTCCATTAAAAATCCATTAAAAATCTGAATAAAATTCCATAAAAAATTCCATTAAAAATCCGAATAAAATTCTCTAAAAAAATCCATTAAAAATCCGAATAAAATTCTCTAAAAAATCTATAAAAAATCCGAACAAAATTCTCTAAAAAAATCCATAAAAAATCCGAAAAAAATTCTCTAAAAAATCCATAAAAAATCGGAATAAAATTCCGCAAAAAATCTACAAGAAATCCGAATAAAATTCCGTAAAAAACTCCATTAAAAATCCCAATAAAATTGTCTAAAAAAATCCATAAAAAATCCAAACAAAATTCTCTAAAAAATCTATAAAAAATTCCGAATAAAATTCCATTAAAAACCCCATTACAAATCCCAATAAAATTCTCTAAAAAATCCACAAAAAATCTGACTAAAATTCCGCAAAAAATCTATAAGAAATCCAAATAAAATTCCGTAAAAAACCCGTTAAAAATCCAAATAAAATTCAGTAAAAAGTCTATGAAAAATCCGAATAAAATTCTGTAAAAAACTCGTAAAAAACCCGAACAAAATTCTGTAAAAAACCTGTAAAAATCCGAATAAAATTCCATTAAAAATCCATTAAAAATCTGAATACAATTCCATTAAAAACCTGTAAAAATCCGAATAAAATTCTGTTAAAAAAACATTAAAAATCCGAATAAAATTCCGTAAAAATCTCCATTAAAAATTCGAATAAAATTATCTAAAAAAATCCATTAAAAAACCAAATAAAATTCTCTAAAAAATCTATAAAAAATCCGATTAAAATTCCATTAAAAACCCCATTACAAATCCCAATAAAATTCTCTAAAAAATCCACAAAAAATCCGACTAAAATTCCGCAAAAAATCTATAAGAAATCCGAATAAAATTCCGTAAAAAACCTGTTAGAAATCCAAATAAAATTCAGTAAAAAGTCTATCAAAAATCCGAAATAAAATTCTGTAAAAAACTCGTAAAAAATCCAAATAAAATTGTGTAAAAAACCTGTAAAAATCTGAATAAAAATTCCATTAAAAATCCATTAAAAATCTGAATAAAATTCCATTAAAAACCTGTAAAAATCCGAATAAAATTCTGTTAAAAAAACATTACAAATCCGAATAAAATTCCGTAAAAATCTCCATTAAAAATTCGAATAAAATTC
>NW_005055462.1:7110-10101 GCF_000277835.1 Geospiza fortis
ATGGCGCCAAACTCCGCCCCCTCCGGGGCTCGGGCGTGGTCCAGGATCAGCCTGAGAGAAAGGAATTATTAAAAATAATCAATGGAAAAATTAACAAAATTTCATTAAAATTACAGAAAAAAATCCCGAAAAAAAACCCAAAAAGTCTATTTAAAAAATTCTAAACCAAAAATCTGAAAAATCCATTCGAAAAATCAAAAAAGTTCCTGGGAAAATCGCATTAAAATCAAATTCGCAATTATGAAAAAAATCCTGGAGAAACTTGAAAAAAAATTTCCAAGGGTTCAAAAAGAAGTAAAAAAACAATTTTGTTGAAATTTAAAAAGAATTCTTCAAAGAATTCCTAAAAAAAATTATAGAAAATTCTTAAAAGAACCCTGGAAAATTCTGAGGTGTTCCTGAGAAAATGGTAAAAAAAATTTATCAAAGATTCTTTTAAAAATTTGAAGAAAATTTGCAGAAAAAGTCATGAAAAATTCCTAAAACTTTCCTGGAAAAAATCCGAAAGTTTTTGGGAAAATTTTTTAGAATTGCTGAAAAAAAAGCTTAAAAATTCCTACAAAAGTACTTCAAAAAAAATTCTGGGAAATTTTGCCTGAAATTCCTAAAAATCCCCCAAAATTAGAAAAAATAACGTAATTCCCTAAACCTCCGTGAAAAATTCCTGTAAACTCAAAAAAATTTGCAGAAACTGCAAAAATAATCCAAAATTTACCAGAAAATTTTAAATATCCTCCAAAATTCCAGAAAATTCTCCAGAAGTTACTCCAAATTTTTTCAGAATTTCCCACAATTTCGCAATATTAAAAAAAAAACTTTAAAATTCCACAAAAAGTTAATTATATTCCCAGAATTTACAAAATGTTCCATGAGTTCCCTAAAAATACTCCTTGAAATCCCAAGGAAATTTCCCAAAAATTCCAAAAATTTTAAAAAATCCCCACATAAAACAAAATTCTTAAAAATTCCAAATTTCCCCCAGAATTCCCTAAATTTCCAATGAAAATCTGAAAAATTTTAAAATATGCCAGAAAATTCCCCAAAAATTTCTAAAATATCCTCAAAATTCCCAATTTCTCACAAATTTGAGAAATTCTCCCCCAAAAAAACACCCGAAAATTTCGCCAAACATTCCTAAAATTCCCCAAAATAGTCTAAAATTGTAAAAAAATTCATAATATTTAAAACCATTGCCTAAAAATCAAAGATTTCCAAAAATTTTCCAAAATTGGAAAAATTATCCTCAAAATTAGAAAAAACTCCCCCCCCAAAAATTCCATATTTTCTACATTTGCAAAATTCTTTCCAGAATTCCACAAAACCCCTAAAAAATTTCCCGAAATTTCCCTTCACGTTTTCCAAAATGTCACCAAAAATCAAAGGAAAAAATCCTAGATTTTTTCCAAAATTGCCACAAAAATCCCAAATTTCACCCAAAAATTTCCCAGTTTTCCCAACATTTTTTCAAATGCCCCAAAAATTCCCCAAAAATCTAGAATTTTCCGTCCCCACCTCCTGAGGTCGATCGGTGGCGCCTCCGGAAGCTCCGGGAGAACCTCGGGGGGCGGGGCCGGCAGAGGGGGGATGCTGGTGGGAGGAGCCAACACGTTAAGCCACGCCCCCTCTCCCATAAGCCACGCCCCTTCCTTTAAACCCCACCCACAAAACTTTCTGATTAAATCGTGTTCTGTCCCTTTAAATGATGTCACTTCCGGGTTTAGCTCCGCCCACTTCCGCCATTATTTCCCGTTTTTCATTAATAGGCACTTCCTGGTTTAAAAGGACCCACTTCCGGTTTTAGCTCCGCCCACTTCCGGCCGCCATTTTGTATCAGACTTTTTTAAACTTTTTGTTTTAAGTTTGTATCAAAATCGCCCAAATTTCCCCCAAAATTTTGAATTTTCTCGAATTTTCCACCAATTTGTGTCTCAATCTTGCCTCTAATTCCACTTCCTGTGTCATCTTTAAAAACTTAAAATTATTTAACATCACTTCCTGGTTAGGCCCCGCCCACTTCCGGGTTTATGGCCGCTTCCGACCGCCATTTTGTCCCGGATTTCTTTTTTAATTTTCGTTTTTAATTTCCATTGAAATCATCAAAATTTTCTCAAAATTTTAATTTTTTCGGAATTTCTTTCTACTTTTTGTCTTAATCTTTCATCTCAATCCATTTCCAGTCCACTCCTGAGAATTTTGAAATGATTTTGAGTCTCTTCCTGTTCATCTAAAAACTTCCGGCCGCCATTTTGTCTCAGATTGCGTTTTTCCTTTTTCTTCCAAATTTCTCCAAAAATCGCCCAAATTTCCCCACAATTTTGAATTTTCTGGATTTTTCCTCCACTTTCAGTCCCACTCCTGCCTCTAATTTCACTTCTATTTCCCAAAAATTTGAAATGAATTGAAATCACTGTCTGATTAAGCCCCGCCCACTTCCTGTTCCTGTGGCAGCTCCCGGCCGCCATTTTGTACCACATTTTAAATTTTTTCTATTCAAATTTCCCCAAAATTTGCCAAAACTCTCCCAAAATTTTCATTTTTATGGAATTTTCTTTCATTTTTGGTCCCAATCTTTTCTCCAATTCAACTTCCGGTCCAATCCCGATAATTTAACAAATTTTTACAGTCCCTTCCTGGTTAGGCCCTGCCCACTTCCGGTTTCTGTGGCAGCTTCCGGCCGCCATTTTGTCCCGGATTTTTTAAATTAATTTTTCCAAAAACCGGCCAAATTCCCCCAAAATTTCAGCGGTTTCTTTGGAATTTCCCACAATTCCCCCTCCCAATTCCACTTATGGTGAAATGTTGATAATTTTGGGATGAATTCCAGTCACTTCCGGGTTCGGCCACGCCCCTTGGGGGTTTAGGCCACGCCCCCACCTCGGCTCCTCCTCCAGCGGCTCCAGGGAAATCTCTGAGGGGGGGGAGGGGAAAAATCAGCACCAAAAATTCCCAAAATCCCAACAAAAAATCCCCAAATTCTTCAAATTTTCCCCC
>NW_005055463.1:0-8123 GCF_000277835.1 Geospiza fortis
ATCTGCAGTTACTAAGTTCCCTCCTACGTTCAGTAAAGAACAAAAGTTGTTCTTACCCTTCCTTTTGCCATTAATATATTTGTAAAACCATTTTTTATTATCCTTTACAGAAGTTGCCAAATTAAGTTAGAACTGAGCTTTGGCCTCCTTAATTTTTTCCTACATGCCCTAGCAACCCCTTTAAATACTTCCTTAGAGACCTAACCCTCCTTCCAAAGATGATACATCCTCTTTTTATTCCTAAGTTCCTTCAAAACCTCATTGCCCATCCAGGCTTGATGTTTGCCTCATTGACTCATCTTTTGGCACACAGGGACAGTCTGTTCCTGTGCCCTCAAGATCTCTCTTTTGAAGCACGCCCACCTTTCCTGGACTCCTTTGTTTTTAAGGGCTGCTTCCCAAGGAACTCTCTGAATAAGTCTCCTAAATAGTCCAAAGTCTTCTCTCTGGAAGTCCACTGTAAAAGTCTTATTGATGTTCCTCCCAATTTCACCAAATATCAAGAACTCTATAATTTCATGATCACTATGCCCCAAGTGGCCTCCAACCACCACATCTCCCACCAGCCCATCTCTATTTGTGAACAACAGGTCTAGCATAGTCCCTCCCCTGGTGGGCTCACTCACCAGCTGTAACAAAAAGTTGTCCTCCACACACTCTAAGAACTTCCTGGATGGCCTCTTGTCTGCTGTATTAAGTGCCCAGCAGATGTCTGATAGGTTAAAGTCACCTACAGGAACACGGGCTGGTGATCCTGAAACATTCTCCAGCTGCTTATAGAATAAGTTGTCCACCTCTTCTTCCTGGTTGGGTGGATGATAACAGACTCCCAGTAGGATGTCAGCCTTGTTGGCCTTCCCCTTAACTCTTACCCTTAGGCATTCAACTTCATCATCCCTAGTTTCATTACCCATGGCATCAAAAGCCTCCCTATTATAAAGGGCCACCCCTCCACCTCTTCTCCCTTTCCTATCTCTCCTGAAGAGCTTGTAGCCATCCAGTGAAGTGCTCCAGATATGTGAATCATCCCGCCACATTTCCGTGATGGCGACTACCTCATAGCTTTGCTGTTGCACCATGGCTTCCAGCTCTTCTTGTTTGTTACCCATGCTGCATGCATTAGTATATATGCACCTCAGCTGGGCTACTGATTTCACCGCTAACTCAGGTTACCACCCTTGGGCCTACTTCTAGACAGCCCAGCTGCATCCCTTTCCCCCTTCAAACTTAGTTTAAAGCCCTCTCAATGAGTTCTGCCAGTTCATGAGCTAAAATCCTTCTGTTGTTAACAGAGAGATGGAGGCCATCCAATTTCAGCAGACCAGGTGCCATAAAAGTTGCCCCATGATCAAAATTCTGCCTATGACACCAACCCTTGAGTCACTTGTTGATAATGTGGATTCTCCTATTCCTTTCATCGTTTTTCTCTGCCACCAAAGGGACTGAGCAGAATACCTGTGCTCCTGCCCTATCAACCACTTGACCCAGTGACCTTAAGTCCCTTTTAATTGCCCTGGTGTTCTTCTTTTCAATCTCATCACTGCCAGTCTGGAGTATCAGCAGTGGGTAATAATCAGAGGGCTGAATCAGCCCAGGGAGTGTCTCAGTAATATCCCGTACCTGGGCCCCAGGGAGGCAGCAGACCTCCCTGTGGGATGGGTCTGGTCAACATATGGGGCCCTCTGTTCCCGTCAGAAGGGAGTCACCCACTACGACTACCCTTCTTTTCTTTTTAATGCTAGAGGTGGTGATCCGTCTGACAGATGAAGTGTAATTGGGAGGCTTACTGGGCAGATAATTTTCTTCTATGTCATCTGGCTGCCCCTCTAGATCCAGGGCCTCATACCTATTCTAAAGTGGCACCTGGGTAGGTGATGGGGGTCGGGAGGAATTTTTATTACCTCCCTGAGGTAATAACCCATTTCCACTCCCCTTCATCCACCAGGTGTCCTCCTATTGCCTGACAATGAGAGGAATGGGAGTCCTCTGACTCCTGGTGAGCCTCCCTCAAGGATGGAAGGGCAGAACTCCACCAATCTATTTCCCTTTCAGTTTCCCTAATACTCCTTAGTCTTTCAACTTCCTCTCTAAGCTCAGCCACCAAGAAAGGAGATCATTCATTAGTTTGGGGTTGGTTTTTGGGGTTTTTGGGGGGGATGGGGTTGTGGGTTTTTTTGTTTGTTTTTGTTTTGTTTTTGTTCTTCTGGTTTTTTGTGGGGTTTTTTTCTTTAGTTTCCAGGCGAAGTTTTTAGTTTCTAGAGGAAGGAAGCCTAAACTCAAGAAATTACTGTCTCCTGGCAGTCTCTAGATTTAGGATCTAGCTCATCTAATTGAGAACTAAACATCTAAATTTACTTTCCTTAGCTTTCTAGCACTACATCACTTCTGCTTCCTAATTTATTATGTTTGTAAACAATCATGGCAAACTTCTCTAGTAAATGCTATAAATGAGTGTTCTGCTCCAAATAATTAACTTGTGTACAGCTTTTATGAAAACTTATTTTTAAGAGGAAAAAAATCTGCATGACTTCATGCATTGTCTCAAAAAGTAATATACTTGCCTATGGTCTACTAATTATGATGAACTTCAAGTTGCCAATCCTACTTATTGCACAGTAACATGTTTTGGTATGCTTGACTAGTATACTGTGCTATGCAGGAGATAATTTCTGTTCCCTTTTTAATGCTAATGATTTGGGGACAGCAGCAGTTGTACTATGGAAAGCCTTTTGGTTTAAAGATGGTCTTCCTTACATTTTATGAGTATCAGCTCAAACTATTTAATGACTCATGTTGAAGAGGCAGTTTTAAAAATAGTTCTTAATTTAATTGCTTCAAAATTACTTCTTGTAATCAGATTTCTTATTATTGTCATGGTTTGAAGTCTGAGCTTCCTATATCCTGACTCTTTCAAGGCCTTAATTTAAACCCAAATAGATGATAAATCTATATTTCATCTCAGCAGATGTTACTCAAATAATGTATTTTTTGGCAGTAATGCTTTTTTTAAATAAGGGTATTACTGGGAACAGTTATGGCAATTTTGCGAATGGTGAAAATATATTTGTATTCAATTAGCTTTGGCAGAAGAAAGATCAAGGAATTTGAAATGAGATAACACTACATTATAGCAATTGAAAACTAATCTAGTTTAATAACTACTAAAATTTGCTTCTTCAGGGGCATATGAGAGGAAAAAATCAATCATGTTCAAGTTCATAATTCACAGCTACTTCTAGTCTTGACGAAGCAAACATGATGGCTAGACTGGCAAGTCAGGATAGTAGAAGTTTTCAGTATTAAATATGTATTGCTTACAGATAAGGGAGGGAATTTCTTTCACAAGGCCTGCATCTGTAGCACTTAAGGGTCATAAATGTGACACTGTTTTCTCAATACACTTATATTTCTACTTCAGAGGAGTAATTTCTCCTCATGGGTTTCCATAAAAAAACCTCTTGAATATTTTTTCTTTTTTTCACCTATAAGTGCCCTAATGTTTATCATCAACCTGTTGTAGCTGAACACAGTTCTACTATAATGAAAAAGTTATTGAACTCCTGACAGTGCATTAGCAATACTATTTCTCAGCCTGTTTTGTATGTTCAGTTGCATTTGTTTAAGTTTAATGACCAGGTTTTCAGAAAGTTAGAGGGTGCTTCTGCTTGTGCAGTAGTGAATTGTATTATCACCTTTTTTTTTTCCACCAGAATTTTTTTCATGTTCTTGGCCCAGTTCTGCACTTTCACATTGGGAAAATACCCAAGAGTAGATTTTTGGTTTACTGATTGTTTTTAACAGGTAGAACTGTTTCATTTTCAAACTCTCAGGTTAAGTTGGCAAGACTTAATGGGTTTCCATGGCTGCAGATAAATTGCATATTGCTGTTTTACAGTTGCCTTTTGAAATAATGTCTTAGTGACTGTGAAACTGGAGCTGGGGAGAGGGAGTGTGGGGGCTGTGGATTTAAATATATTTTAAGCTACCTAATTCTAAGTCTGGTAGGTTAATGTTGAAGATGCTTCTCAAGCAAGATGGGTGTTGTTTTTTTCTAGTTGCTAATGTAGGGTTGTACTGGGGTTTTTTGTTGTTTGTGTGTTTTTTTGTATTTTTTTCTACAGCATGTTCTTAAGAAGCTATTGGCTATTACAGAACTGCTTCAACAAAAACAACATCAATATTCATTGTCTAATAACATCAGGTAGCAGCCTTCTACCTGAATTCTGCATGGATCCAGCATGTCTAACATGGCAACTTACACAGGTATCACTTTTTTTGCTCTTGCCAAAAATCACACACCCTGTCACATTCCCAGTGATGTGTGAACTATGCAAAAAAGAAAACAAAGATTCTGTTAGCAAATGATTCAACCAGCAGCTCTTTAAGCTATCTGTGCAGGATATTTGCACTTTTTTCCACTTGGAACCAGTTTTTACAGCCTCTGAGCCTTGGTGTACAGTTTACCTTTTGCGAAGAAAATGCTGTGACTGTAGTAACTTTGAAAATTATTTTGAACAGCTATGTCATGGGGTGACTTTATGATGCTTGTATCCCCATTAGTATGTTTAGCCCAGAAGTAAGTTTTGCACCTTTAAGACTGGTTCTGAGAGGGAAGGGGGAGGGGGAGAGAAGAAGCATGCAGTTTGTTTTCAGAAACTGCACTCACTCCTCCACATTCCTGCTGCTCTGGACTGAACACCCAGAAGAGCACCGCCAGCTCACACCTGTGGTCCCCTGGGGCTTGGCCTGGGCTGCAGCATTTCCAGCGCTGGAGAGACTGATAACAGACTGAGTGAGCCGAGCTACAGCCCATGAAGGGTATTTCCCGAGTTTGTCATCTCTTTGGAGCGGCAAGAGGTTTTATTGTTTAATATTATTCTTTTTTTTTTGTGCCGGTGAATGCTTTGCTTGTCAAATAAACAGTTTTTTCCACTTTTCTCCAAGGAAATCTTTTCCTGATCCATTTGGGGGAGAGGCCACTTGAATTTGCTTTCTAGAGGAACCCCTTTGCAGGTTTTCTCCCAAATTTGCCCTAAACCAGGACAACCTGCAAATGCCAAAGTTTTTCTGTCTTGTTGGAAAAGAATTACCAACTGACAAGGAAAGATATGCATTGTTTTGACAGCTACATGTAACTGCATAACATTTCTTACTGTAATTTCTGAGTGGTTACAATTATTATGATTTTGACCTTTTCAACCACTTAAACATGTATTTACAATTTCCAGATTTTGACGATTATGGTAAGAACAATCTTTCCTATATACTTTTTATACCATGCTGTTTCTCTTGCTGGAATCATGTCAAAAGAATATGCAGAACAGATCTTGTCAGCTTTATTCTTAATGTGCCACAGATTCAGTCTAAATAATTCTTCCATCAAGGATTGTGTATCCATCCAAGCAAATCACAATGCTTTTTTAAAATGCTTACAAAAGTGAACCATAAGAATTTAGTAAATTTATTATCACTCTATCAGACATGCATGCATCCATTACACCGTTTTATAACATATATTGATTGGGCTCGTGTGTAATGTAAGGCTACCATGAACGTTATTTTTGAACTTGAAAAATAACTTTTAAAATAATCAAGCTGCCAATAGATTCTCCATAGAAACTAACTTTGTGTTCAAGTAATAGACCACTGTAAAAATGAAATTTGGATAACAGATATGGTTAGCTATTTATCTACTGCATATAAAATGCATTGATAAAAATGACTGCAGGTAAAGTTGCATTTAGGTATATGTTGTGGTTTGACATTGGCCCAACGCTAGGCACTCATGAGAATTGCTCACTCACCATCCTCTGCTATAGCTGAGCAGTGGAGAAGGGGAAAAAAAAATTACAAATGGTTTATGAGTGAGATAAGGACTGGGAGAAAACATTGCAAGGGCAAAACAGGCTCAACTTAAGGTTGCAAAGTGAATTTATTACTAACAGAATCAGAGGAGGATAATGAGAAGTAAAATAAACCCTTAAAACACGTTTCCCCCCCCCAGACCCTCCCTCCTTCCCACCAACAGCGCAGGGAGACAGGGCATGCAGGTTTTGGTCAGTTCACCACCAAGATTTTCTTCCGCTGCTCTGGGAGAGGAGTCCTTCCCCTGTGAGGCCATGGGGTCCCTCCCATGGGAGACAGTTCTCTGTGAACTTCTTTGGCATGGGTCCACTCTCACAACCAGCAGTCCTACTGCACCTGCTGCAATATGAATTCCCCCCACGGGCAAACAGTCCTCCCAAAACTGCTGCAACATGGGTCTCTCTTTGCATGGGGTGCAGTCCTCCAAGGACAGGCTGCTCCAGCCTGGAAGCAAGGGGCCCCTCTCTCCACTGGGTCTTCCACTGGAGCACAGCCTCCTCCAGGCATTCACCTGCTCTGGCATGGGTGCCTCCCCCACAGGCTGGGGGTGGATCTCTGCATCCCCCGTGGGCCCATGGGCTTCAGAGGGGCAGCCTGCTTCACCATGGTCTTCACCACAGCCTGCAGAGGAATCTCGGCTCCGGCACCTGGAGCACCTCCTCCTCCTTCACTGACCTTGGTGTTGCTATGTTGTTTTCCCTCACATATTCTCACCTCCTCCTCTTCTTTTACTAGAAGAAAAACTGTGACTTTGTTTTGATTTTCTTCTTAAATATGTCATCACAGAGGCATTAACAACCTCTCTAATTGTCCCAGTTTTGTCCAGCAGCATGTCCATCTTTAGAGCCATCAGGGACTGGCTCTGCTGGCCATGGTGGAAGCTTCCAGCAGCTTCTCACAGGACCCATCTCTCTATGGCCCCCCTGCTAGCAAAAACTAGACCGTGCAAAACCAATACAGTATATATATATTTTAAAAATTGACACCATTACATATTTCCTAAAACAGTGTGTGAAAATAATGTTGTAGTTTACCCCTCACCAGCAGCTTAGGCACCACACAGCTATTTGCTCAGATGCCACCCCACTCCCACCCCCATGAAAAAAGAAGGCATGGAGAAAATAGGAAGAGCAAAAGCAAGAGAACTCAGGGTTTGAGAAAGATGAAGAAAAGAAAACCAGAACAAGTGATGCAAAGGTAATTACTCATCACCTTCCAGAAGTAGACTGATGTTCAGCCGGTCTCTGAACAACAGTTACCTCCCTCTTCCCCCCCCAAAAAAGGAAACCCTCATCCTTTCCCTCGAATTCTGTTGCTGAGCACGACATTGTATGGAATGGAATGGAATGGAATGGAATGGAATGGAATGGAATGGAATGGAATGGAATGGAATGGAATGGAATATCCCTTTGGCCAGTTCAGGTCAGCTGTCCCATCTGTGTCTGTTAGGGAAATTGGCCTCATCTCACACTCAGTCAAGGAGTTATATTCATACCACTGAGACTTCAACCACTAGAACTTTACAGTCCATTCATGATGAATGGCTCCACTGAACCAATGGGTACCCTGTGCTGACTTCAGACACACACACTCACACCGACATTTTCCCTTTTGGTTTTACCCTAGGGTTCCCCAAGCAGAGTCTCAGGCAGAATCTAGCAAATTAGGTTATTTGGTACAGTGATGAGATACAGCTTGAGCTGGGTGCCTCAGGAGAGGGACCTTGAACAAAGAAATCCTTGGGCAATTATACCCTTACAACCCAAGTTTCCCACCCCTCACGTGACAGTTCAGTCCAATAGTAATATTATGGTATGGGGTAGTCTTGTTCTTCATTGGGTCTCTTCATTGTCTCTTGGTGAACCCATTTCTTACCTCTAAGGCTGCATCTTATGCTGACAGGGGTAGTCGCTTTCCTTGCTTCCTTATCTTCTGGCTCAAACTGGCTCTGGGGCCTCCTTTTACTTAAGTAGGTAAAAGTTCAGTGTATCTTGGTGTAAATTCACAGCTCACAGCCTGAGGCTTCAGCACACCTAGTTACTAATGCTAAGTAAGTTACACTAAGCTACTAGTTTTCTTTATTTCTTTACAGTGTCCCCTCCAAACTTCTTACTCACTCCCCAGCCTATTCCCTAGTGGGAGGTAGCAGCCAAGAGGGTGCGGGGCCTAGAGCTGTGTGGCTATGTCTAGGTTGTTATTCTATACCATTCACATCATTGTTGTGGGGTGGAAGTAAGGGACTCACTTCCGGGAAGGGG
>NW_005055463.1:8883-10027 GCF_000277835.1 Geospiza fortis
TGGTTTCTTAATTAGCCAATGGTGATGGTGTTTGGACTGGAGGACCAATTAGGTCCACCTGTATCGTAACTGTCTATAAAAGAGCAATGGGTTTCTTAATAAAGAATTATTGATCAGCCTTCTGTGAATCATGGGGTCTATGCTAATTATTACTCGGCTGGGGGCCCACTTGCAACAACAAACCCTGGTAAGCAGCTGTCTTGGGTGTGTATTTTATCCCATAACCATTTTTTGTTTGGTTTTTTTTTGTGTCCCAAATTGGTCATTTCCCCCTGGCCCTTCCCGGCTCCAGGAGTATCGTGATGGGTGAGAGTCAGCTTGGGATCCTGCGAGGGTTGGGGGGGTGAAAGCCTGTGGTTTCCTTCCGGTGGGACGATCAGCTCAGTGGCCACGCAGCATGGTGCCTCTGACTGGAGATACTGTTGCCTTGTGGGTTTTGCGTGATTTTTTTTCTTTTTATTTGGCACTGTGACTGGGCTTGCTGGCTTGCTTGGGAGCCCAAAGCCAGTGCATGCTGCGCTGGGAGCCCGCTGTCCCCTGCCAGGGCCACTACCTCTGTGCAGCCCTACCCTGGGACCAGCCATTGCCGGTGAGCTATCCATGGGAGTGATTCCCTGCCTAGCCCCCCTGTTTTCTGCCACTAAGTAGGGCTTCCTGCTACACTTTAACTTGATACCCCACATCCGCCCAACCCCCACAGCTCTTGCTACGGCTACAGAATTTCTGCTACTTTTTGTTTGCTTCCTCAGGGTGTGCTCGTTTTGATAGTATAGAGATAAAATGTTTCTAAAATCATGGAATATTCAGGGGAGTTAGAAAGGAAGGATAGGCCTGGTAGGCCCTGGGAAAATGTTAGGCTGCACCTGTATAATCATTTAATGACTATGATAAATTATATGATTGTTAAATTAGATGATTGTTTGGTAATTGGATGTAATTATTGTTTAATCGTAACAAGAATAATGAGAAATTATGTTGGGGGGGTGATTTGCGGTAGCAAACAAAGTCCACAACTTTTGTGAAAGTTGTAAAGCCAGTATGTTTATTACAGTGCTGGACGCATGTGGGAATCATTCCCCTAAAATGACATGTGTACCTCTGGGGAGTCCAGATCCCGTTTTATCTCCCTCTCAAATACATATGC
>NW_005055464.1:0-4401 GCF_000277835.1 Geospiza fortis
ACAAAGATCTCTGGACACGCTTCTGGGATTTTTTCAGCAGATTCTTTCCGTGTTCAGCCGTGCTGTGAACTCTGCCCAAATTCAGGGTCTTGGTTCTCCAATCCAGACCACAGCCACACGTCAGGTCACCACTTATTGTAAATCAAAGGCGACTCCGACAAAGGGGAGAGAGAATGATGCATCTGACTCCATCATCAGAAGGCTAAAGAATTACTTTATTATACTATACTATGTACATTGTATCTAAACTGAATCTGCCATGCACTCACTCTTGCTCGCAACAGCTCACACTGCACTCATCTCTCATTCTCTCGTGACTGTCCCATGACAGTCCGACACACACACACTTCTTGGCCCTGATAGGCCAAGGGAACAAAACATCCTCACTTTGGGTAAACAATCTCCATATTGCATTCTACTTCAGCACAACACAGGCACAGCAAGAGAGATAAGGATTGTGTTTTCCTACTTCACACTCGCCCTGTGGAAACACAAGCGAAACCCTTGCCCCAAGTGATTAGTTTGAAAGGACCTTCAATCTGTCCTGTCTCTGGATTTTTTATCAAAACTAAAGGATTCTCCCTTAGTTTTGCCTGTGTACTGTTAGAGAAATGTCTGAGAATTGGTGGAGTGGGCTCTGAAAAGGAGCCATTTAGAAAATTCAACACATACAATGCCTTGTTCAACCTCATGTGAGGTATTGCCTCTGCCTCCCTCCTTTTTTGTTTATCCAAAAGGGATTTCAGGGTATGATGTGTTCTTTCAATGATTGCTTGACCTGTAGGAGAGTGGGCGATACCAAAGGTATGTCTGACACCCCACTTTTTCAGAAATTTGTCAAGCACCTTCCCTGTCTATGTTGGACCATTGTCTGTTTTTCTTTCTTGAGGCATCCCTAATGATGCAAATGCTTGCAAAAAGTGTTGACGGGCATGTTGTGCGGTTTCTCCTGTGTGTAAAGATGTGAAAATTGCTCCCGAAAATGTATCAACTGAGACATGGATATTTTTGAGCTTCCCAAAGATGGATACTTTGTGACATCAGCTTGCCACAACTGGAGACTCTGCAATCCTCTTGGATTGACTGCTCTTGTGGACGCAGGTGGCTGCACAAGCTGACAGTCTGGGTAAGCACTAATGATTTTTCTCCCTTGGCTTTTTGAGATTCAAAAGGATTCCATCAGTGCCTGTGCATTTTGATGAAAAAATGCATGGCTCAACCTTGCCTGCTCAAAAATATCTGGCAGAGTTTGTGAAATGGACATGGTTAGCTTGTCTGCCTGGGCATTCCCTTCCGCTAGAAATCCTGGAAGAGAAGAATGTGCCCTAATGTGAGCAACAAAATATTTGTGTTCCCTGTTTGCCAGCAGTGTTTTCGTACATGATAAGTATGAATATAAAATGTCTATTGCTTGTCTCTTTTAAAAGTGAACCTTCCAATCGTTTGACCACATTCACAACATATGCTGAATCTGTGATCAGATTGAGAGGTTGCTGGAACAATTGAAAAACTCTGACCACTGCTGCCAATTCCACAATCTGTGGTGAACCTTGTACTATCTTTATATCTGAGTCCCATTCCCCTGTGACTGAATTCTGACATGTGATTACTGATTTGTGAGTCTTCCCTGAATCGTCAGTAAATACCGTCATCCCATCCAATGGTTCTTCACTTATTTTTGGTTTTTCCCTGAAACTTATTTTTGTTTTCATCAATCTGTGGCCTGGAAAATGAATTGTACAAACACCTGGATACCCTAACAACGCAATTAACAAATCTTTTGATTTCTGCATCGCCCAATCAAAATATTGTTTTTTCAATGGTAGGTAAATTGTTGAAAAATCTTTGCCTGACATTGTCAGCAACCTTGTCCTTGCTTTTATAATAATCTGAGATGCCATCTCCAGGTCTGTGAGGATCGTCTTTGGAGACCTGTAAGATAAAAAAAATCCACTCTATGATTAAGAGAGGGTCTCTTTGAGACGAATCCCACTGAAAGATCAAGCCATAGAATTGTATTTTTTCCCCCAAGACTGCCAACTGGAAGGGCAGTGATTCCACAAAATGGTGTGCCTGTTTCTGCTGAATGATCTCTGTAACTTTCTCAAGGTCTTTCCATGCTTCAGGTGTGAGAGTTCTGGGAGATTTAATGTCATTGTCTCCTCACAGAAAACGAGCAATGATGAGATATCATCATTTGTGATCCCCAAGATTGGTCTCATCCAGCTGATCTCTCCTAGAAACTGTTGCAGGTCCTGCAAATTGTTGACTTTTGATCTGACTTCTATTTTTTGCAGTCTTATTGTTTGCTCTGAGATTTTCCACCCCAGATATTTCCATGGTGCGATCTCCTGAATTTTTGAAATGCTGATTTCCAGTCCTGCTTTTTGCACTTCTGCAATCACACAGTCACGAGCTTCTTGCAGCTCCTGTTGTGTTGGTGCTGTGATGAGTAAATCATCCATGTAATGAATGATTTTTGCCCCCGGGTATTTTTCCCGTGCCAGAGACAAAACTCGAGCCACGAACCATTGGCAGATAGTCGGCGAGTTTTTCAGGCCTTGTGGTAAAACAACCCAATGGTACCTTTGCAGAGGCTCCTCCCTGTTGATGCTTGGGACAGAGAATGCAAGTCGAGGACATCATCTGGATGGAGTGGGATGCTGAAGAAACAATCCTTGAGATCAATGATCACAAGTGGCCAATCTCTGGGAATTATTGAGAGATAAGGAATTCCCAGTTGAAGTGGTCCCATGTTATCGATGACCTCGTTGATTTTCCTGAGATCATGCAGAAGTCTCCACGAACCTGAAGTCTTCTTACAAATGACTAACACTGGAGAATTCCACAGGCTGTTCATTGGTTTGATGTGTCCCTTTTGCAGTTGCTCTCTGACCAAGCTCTTCAGAGCACTCAATTTCTTTCACTCAAGGGGCCACTGATCCACCCAGACAGGATTGTCTGTTTTCCAGGTCAGTTTCAGAGTGGTGAGTGCGGCAGTGACCCCCACTAAAAATCTGCTTCCAATTTCATGTCCCATTGTGCCAAAAGGTCCCTTCCCTATACTGTGATGGGTTTTTGCACAACGAAAGGACGAATGATTGCTGTTTTCTCCCCTGGTCCTGTGACAACAACTGCATTCTCACTCTTCAGACACAGGGAACTCCCCCCTATGCCTGTGAGAGAACCCAAAGGTGCAACCAACTTCCATTCCTGGGGCCAAAAGATGTACAATATGACTGTGATATCGGCCCCTGTGTCGAGCATTCCTCTGATGATGATCGACTTTTTGCCACAGGTCAATTGACAGGTGACAGTGGGTTGATACCAACCTATGTGTTTCACCCAGGAAGCATGTACTTCCACGTGGTCTCCAGAGGAAAAGTCCCGCTGATCAAACACTGGCATGACTTGTTCTGCTGCATGTGGTGGCAAAGCGATAGCTTTGGCTACCGGGGTAGTTTCTGGAACAGTCAGTGGTGGTCGAAGAGCTTTGGCTAAAACTGTCAGCTCTTCACTATGATTTGCCAAGATGATCAAGGGATAAATGACAAGTCCAAGGATACTACTTCTGTCCTTACCTATTATCAAAAAGTCTTGTCTCTTGTGTGAAGTCCCAGTGACACCGGTGGGTATCACTGCGTGGCTTTCATCAATGAAGCATGTTCGTTTGGAAGCTGCCAGGGTACACTGTGTGCCTGGTGGCAGCAACTCTGGGTCACTGGGGATCCCGCAGATTGCCCTGCTGAGGGAGTCTGCTCGATGTTCCCCGATGATTTTCCTGTCTGGTCTTGTGTCATCACCATCACTTGTGTCGTCGCGTGCTGGGGATTAGCACTCTTTTTTGAGTTTTCCGGAAGAGGCAGAGGTCTTCCGTCCACATCTGTCTGAGAGTGGCACTCACTTGTGAGGTGCTTTCCTCTCCTGCACCTTGGACAAACGTCCAATGGCTTTTCAGTCTTTGCCAATTGTGGGCAGTTTCTCTTAAAGTGTCCAAATGCCCCACATTTGTAACATTGTCCTCCAGGAGAATTGCTGTTCTTTAGAAAGTTTTCAAAAAGCTTTTTGAATTTTTCACTTTGTACTTGGAATATTCTCTCTATCCATTCCTCCAACTGTCCCTCCAACCGTTCCTTCACGATGGATGCAACATGCTGGGGTGTTCCCACCTTGCTGCACGCTTCCACCATCTCCGCCAGAGAGGGTTGGTTTGGCATCACACTGATGACTCGCCTGCAGTCCTGGTTGGCACTGGCAAACTCAAGGCTCTTGATGAGGTGTGGTTTCGCTGCCTCATCAGTCACTTGTCGATCCACTGCTTGCATGAGACGATCTGTGAATGAAGAGAAAGACTCCGAAGGACCTTGCCTGATGTCCGTGTAAATGGTGTCTTGAATTCCT
>NW_005055464.1:4411-6175 GCF_000277835.1 Geospiza fortis
AGAATTGCCCTCCGTGCTGCTTCCTTGATGTCACTCAGCACCTCTCATGGAAGCCTTGCCACTTGCTGCACTGGGCTGTCGTCTGGAGGATCACCTGCCAACTGCGCCAAGGTGAGGTTCGCATTTGGTCCGCCCTGGTATCTGGCTCTCAGCTCACTGAGAGCTCTTCTTCATCTCGTGTCCCACACGAGGACCTGCATGTTTGTAAGAATCATTGACACAAGACATCTGAGATCATATGGTGTTAAATCATATATGTTGAAAGTGCCCTTTAAAAGCTGTTTAAAATATGAAGAACCCAGTCCATTATCTCTGATAGCCTTGGCTAGATCTTTGACCACTTCATGATCTAACCGTTCCCATCTTGGGTTCTGGCACTGTGCATCATAATTCACAGGCATCGCAGTGTCTTCTGAGACACATATTAAATCTTTTTCTTTCGCTGATTCTTTCCTAATATCTGCCCAATCTATAGCTGGAATTGTTTGTGCTGTGGGTACCTGTGTCTCCATGGGTACTTGAGTGTAAAGTGAAGTCATCTGTGGTGGTGACTGCTGCCATGCTGCAGCCTCTCCCATCCTGGAACTCGCGCACGTCGTTGGAATCCGCATCCCCTGCTGGGCTGTGGCTTTGGCCCTTGATCTTAGATTAGGAACACGGATTTGAAATTCCTGTGCTGTTGAAGAAGAAACACGACTGCCTTGCATTGACTGGAAAATCTGTGGAAGATGAGCCAACAACTCTGGACAAGTTTCCAGGACTGTATCCAAATACTGTAAAAGAAATCTGGCTGCACTCTTTGATATTGAAACTGACTGCAGTCACTGATGTTGAGAACATCCAGGCTGAAACACCCTCTGAAGTGGTAATATGTACTGTATCATCCTGTTGCTGCGCTTCAGTAGGAGTGTCATGAGCCCCACGACGTTCAGGAGTTCATGGAGGTTCCATCCACTGTGCAGGAACTGTCTTCTTTGACCTAGCTTTTCTTTTATATGAAACTGGGAAAAAAAGGTTGCAATGTTACAGTCCCGCCATTAGGTGGGGCTGTGGTCTAAACAACTGGGTCTGGCAAAATCTCTTGCAATGTTGCAGTTCCACCAACAGGGGGTGCTGTCGCCTGCCTGGTTGGATCTGGCATTGCGACCGACTGTAATGTTTGCACGTTCTTGCTATAATCTTTTATCTGTGACTCTGATGGGTTTTTGACTGCCTCATATAACATCTGCTGTATTTGTGACAAATCTCCCATCTGAGATTTTGATTGAGGCTGAAACTGTGTGGGTTGCTGAGCTTGGCTTTGGGCTGGCTGCTGGGGTTGGCTGCATGCCCGTTGCTATGGGAACAGAGAAGGGGTGCTACCTTGGGAAACATCTGCACCCTGACCACACCCTGTCTCTTCCTGAGTCGTCACAGGAGTGTGGATGCCCCCGCCCCGACTGCGCCTCCCCTGCGCTCACTTCAGTGCAGGCACGGTCTCGGGAACGCCCTCTTCTTCCCCCAGACCAACACCCTCGCTGTCCCGATCCCATTCTGGCTCAGGTGTCTCCGCCCTGCTCTGATCCCCACCGGGACCCTCTTCCCCAGACCCCGTGCAGTTCCCGCAAGGTCAATGCCTGTGACACGTCTGCGAAATGTGAAAAAACCCTCCCCGCTCCGACTTCCGGGTTTTGCATCATCAGCGCGCGCTCGCCGTGTCTCGCCGCGGTCGCCGCCGTGGGTTCTTCGCGTCCCGTCCCAGCCGGCTTAGTCCCACCCCACGCC
>NW_005055464.1:7886-10024 GCF_000277835.1 Geospiza fortis
TCTTTCCCTTTCGGGAGATCTGTCATAATTGCTACAGAAAGCATCACATAGAAAGAGACCAGAGTACCTTTTTTTTTACACGCACCTATGTCAACAAACACCGTTATAATCTATCCAAGTTAAGAATCTGTAAGCAAAACAGAGTAAGTTAGATTATAAATTTAAGAAAAAGTGGTAATAGATTTGGAATTGAATGTCCAAAAAGAGAGAAATAGATTTGTTTTTATTCTTAAAGATACGGCTCAAAATTTAGTAACAAAACAAATAGTAAAAGGTAAAACCAGCACAGCAATTTAACTCTGTGGGGACCCTAAATTATCTACTAGGGCATATTAACATTTAAGCCATGTATTTTTTTTAACAAGCTAATCACCATAGTAAAAAGAAGGCTGGAAGCAGCCCATTTAATGCTTATGTGTGCAAACAGAAATTAAAGTAATTTGATGAACAAAATCGTAAAATCAGAGATGGGGGACTTGTTATAAACTAATGTTTGTTCATCAAAATATGTAATGTAACTATAAGAACCTGAATGTTATATGTCACAAGATGTTGTATACTTGACAGGAAATCTTGTAACTGCACAAGCACATGAATGTAGACCATAATCAATAGCCTTGTTTAACAGGAAAAGCACAGACACTTGATAAACGCAGCAGGAAGCCCTACCCAGATAACAATCTGCTTACTTGCAAAATACAGAAAGGTTGGCTGGGAAGCAAGTCACGACCTCCAAGAGGCAGGAAAAGACCCCTAGCAACAGACCGGAGCCGGCGCGCATATGCAGAAGAAAGAGCAAATAAAAGACGAACTCAGAGGGGTGGGAAGTGCGGCCCTGGGAGAGCAGAGACTCCTGGCTGCCAGAGCGCTGAACTTGCTTGTTATCCTTGCCCAATAAATTCTCAATTGGTATTCCGATTGGCTCAGAGAATTCTTGATTGGCTTAGAGAATTCACAAACTTAACTTATAACAAAAACTACATGTACATTATTTACAATAACTTCCCAGTACCTATCACCTATGTTAGACAGTGAGCTTCTACTCTAAACTAATCTAAAAGTGCCAGTGTCACAGCAGAAGATGGAGGCCAAGAAGAAGGAGGAGAAAGGCTGGACACACCCAGATTCCTCCATCTTGCCCCCTGAATCCCCATTCTAAAAACCTCAAAAAATCTATTTTTTCACCCCGTGACAAACTAATTATTATTCTACTTAGACTTTCATGGCTTGCAGATCCTCATATAAGGGTGGTAATTTTTTCCATGGGTCATAATCAAAATCACAGGTGTCTTGGGCTCTGTGCCAGGGTCTCTGAGCCCCCTGGCAGGGGTTCGAGCAATCCAGGAGAGCCAGAGGGATGTCCTGAATTCCGACAGTTAATTAGCTTTTAAAATTTTTTTATTAACCATCCCCACAGAGTAATAGTAATTATTTAGGAATTAGTGTAGAGGTAGAGTTTTGGTTACATTTTTTTAGTAATGTCTAGGTCTAGTTGAACAGCTTTGAGTTTAGTAAGTTGGCTTGATTTAGGGGATTTTTTGTACTTTTTGTGATTTGTTGTGTTGGATTCTATAGGTTTTTGTTTTTATTTTATCTTTATAATGTAATAAAAACTAAGTGTAAAAAGAGAGTAATGTGGGTTTTTTTTGTGGGTAGTTGGTTGTATGGTGCAAGTTTTTTAGTATGTGTTATTTGTTTTTGTTCTTTTTTGTTAGTGAGACTAAAGTTTTTACTTTTAGGCTAATTTGCAATTATTTTAAAAATTTCAGGGGAATTTAGTTTTCTAATATGGGCATGCTGTGTGATGAGAGTAATTGGCTTGCTTTATATGGTATTGGTGGTATGGTGGGGAGAGGGAACTTGTTTTGAATATTTACTTTAGTATTGGTAGTTGGGGTGCTAGAGGAGTTGCATTTTAATGTTTATGATTTTTTAGTCAGCTTGGATTTTTTACAGGTTGTTAAGGCTTTTTTTTTGTTGGGATGCAGTTGGCTTTAGACTTTTTGTAGTTTTGACTTTAGAATTTTAGTGGTTGGCTTTGAGTCTTACTAGGTATTTTTTGTTAAAGACTTTGGGATAGATTATGGTTTTTGGTGGTAGAGCAGAGCACATTTTTATATTTGGTTTTGTTTTGATTG
>NW_005055465.1:0-722 GCF_000277835.1 Geospiza fortis
TGGCCATTTTCCCTGCAAAAACAAAATTCACCGGCCCAGGTTCTTAAAGTCAGTTTGCAAGAGGCACTTAGGACTGTCAAAGCAGGCTGAATGGGTGGTTGTTGAGGTTGGGGCTGGAAGACATCCTGCGCAGTGCAGAATTTCCAGCGACGGCAACCCACTCAGGGCCACAAGCCCCTGAACCCAAACGCCACCCCTTTTCCCTGTGAGACAAAACTATCCATCCCAGGTTCCTGATGTCAGTTTGCAGGAGGTGCTTGGGACTGTCAAAACAGCCAGAGAGCCTGAGTTGGCAGAGGTGGCTGGTTGGGTCTGGGAGGCATCCTGGGCCATGTGGAAACGCAGGCGGTGGCCCTCAAGCAGGGCCACAGGCTCCTGAACACAAATGCCGGCCCTCTTCCCTGGGAAACAAAACTCATCAGACCAGGTTTCTGATGTCACTTTGCGTGAGGCACTTGGGACTGTCTATGTAGCCCGAGGTGGTGGTGGTGGCAGTTTGGCTCTGGGAAGCATCCTGCACCATACGGAATTTCAGAAGGCAGATGTCCTCTAAGGGTCACAGGCCCCTACAAATCAATGCCGACCCCTTTCCCTGTGAAACAAAACTCACCATCCCAGGTTCATGATGTCAGTTTGCAAGAGGCACTTGGGACTTTCAAAGCCGCCCGAGGTGGCGGTGGTGGCTGGTTGGGTCTGGGAGGCATCCTGGGCCATGTGGAAAC